>NW_028319228.1:5463928-5617857 GCF_062004578.1 Staurois parvus | reverse complement strand
TCAATGTTTTATTAAAAATCTCCTAATATTTAAAAACATTTGTGGGTACGTATATAAAGTGGGTATAAAAAAATCAATATAACAATTGGTTTACTTCCATCAAGCACTTACTTAAGAAATAATCATGGTTTCCAACATCAGTATTAGAGTACTCAAAGAGTAGCTACTCTCTAATACTGTTTTTGGAAACTATGATTATTTCCTGAAATCGAAGTCCTTTTCAGAAGTAAAGCAATTGTTTTATGTACCTATGTATTTGTATAACCACAAATGATTTGTATATATGGTGTACCTCTTTAAAGTTATGTGGGCATTGGCTTTTGTACATTAGCTAAAGAAGTACATGCACAGAAATGTACAGACCAGTTGATGACTAGTCCTTCAGGCCCACTGGATGGATCAGACCAAGGATGGATAAGTTAAAGTGCTACTAAACCCAGGCCCCTGCATTCACTATATCCGGTCTCCCACAGTACACAGAACATGGAAGTGCAGTTATTTTAGTAACTATAAACTGTTAAATACCTTTTCTCATCAGCAGTTAGAGCAGTCTTGTGACTTCTATCAGTGTCCAGCAGAGCACTGGTTAAAGCTTGTTGGAGCAGCTTTTATTTTGCTCTAGGAGGATGCAGAACCCCTGTCCTTTGTCTGAACAGTGCTGATTGGCCCTGTGTTGATCACATGCACTCTCCCAAGAAAAAAAAAACAAAACCTCTCTAGCAATGCACACCAAACTGAGTATGTGTAGAGTGACTCCACATGATATGTCTTATTAGGAGATAAGAGGGGGACACTGGAAGAAGGGGAGGATCAGAGAAGTCAGGATCAAACAGCATTTTTACACAATGCAGAGGATTAACTCCTTAGGTTCCACAGTGAGAATAACAAGCATGCTTTACTGCATATACAGACTGATTTTACTGATGTGGATTTAGTAACACTTTAAAGTCAACTGCAGCCAAACTGAAGTGATGAAATGTTCATAGCTTCCAAATTCTTAGATTATAGAGATGAATTTGCACCATTCTGGTCACCAATCAGCTCTATGGTCAGCTGGCAGAAACACCGGCTGCATTCTCAGGTTCCCCTGATGGCACTGGACTGCGCGAGAAGGCCGTGGAAGGCAGCGGGGGAGGGGGAGCATCATATCCCACCGCTTGCAAAAGCAATCCTGAAGCTAATTAGCCACTAGGATTGATTTTACATGAAAGCTGATTACTGGCTGAAAAAAATGATACCAGGATGATGCCTGCAGCTGTAGGCATCATCCTGGTATAACCATTAAAATCCAGTGATGTACCAGTGCGTCGCTGGTCCTTGTTGGGTGTATATGTTATTTTCTTTTTTTTTGTATGCAGCCTGTGGACTGAATGAAAAAAAAGAGAAGAAATCTCTGCCAGAAAAAGTGTGTGGTATGCCCACCATTAGAATATACTGCCCTGCATCCACCCACTTCTAATGGTGGGCACACATTAGGTCACACTTTGCTACAAGTGCCAGTTCCAAGATTGAATTAAATGTCTAAATAGTGGCACGCTTGAATAAAAATTGTCCACGTATAAGTGGTACCCCATATGGATAAAGGATGACACCAAGTCCCAAACTATCTTGCCACTGCTCCCTATGTAGTCTAGGCATCCGGGGAGCTCCATGTGACTATCTATTCCCTCGTAAATCCGAAACTTATAAGTATAGCCTGTTGCCCTCTCACGGGTCTTCTACATCTTGACCCCATATCTGGCACGCTTGCTGGGGAGAAATTGTTTGAATGTAAGGCGGCCAGAAAAATTCATGAGGGACTCATCAACACAGATGTGTTGCTGGGGAGTATAGACATTTGCAAATTTTTGGTTAAAGTGATTTGTGAGGGCCTGAATTTTGTGGAGCCGGTCAAATTCAGGGTCACACCGAGGATGACAGAGTGTATTGTCGTTGAAATGCATAAACCACATTATACTCTCATATCTATGCCTGGCCATGGCAGCAGAGAAAACGGACATATGATGAATTGGGTCTGCAGACCAATACAACCGCAATACATTTCTCTTAGTAATGCCCATGTTTAGGGTTAGGCCCAAAAAAAATGTAAATTCGGAAACCGTAATGAGTTTCCATGTGACTGGTCTGGCAAGGTTTGAATTTGGGTTGGCGACGATAAATTGTTGTGCATATAAATTGCTTTGATCCACAATCAACGCATACAGATATTCCGTGAAAAACAGCTCCAAAAATCAAGGAGGTATGTGAAAGACCAAGATGTACTAGACCGCTGGTACACACCAGTTCCCCAAAAGGTAGCACGGCACTAGTACCGGCAAGTGCTAACAGAGATCAGGCCTGATTGTGTGCAATGTATCAAGTGACAGCGACCTCCTGACACTGCACTTGCTGGGGGAGAAGGGGGGGGTAAGCATAGGGGCTAAACGCAGGTGCTGGCAGGTGCCGGGGCTGATCCCGCTAAAGCTGCGTTTTTGGGGATGCTATACTAATGTTAACGCTGGTATAGTGCTGATCTGATCCAAGATATTGATCCGTTCAGACACTATACTAGCAATGGAGGTTTATTGTGCATGAGCTTGCTCCTGGCAATCAAAGGGTTAAATGTGATGAGTGGTGTACAGACGGGCAATCTGACCCTATCTGGAAAGGGCATGAAAACCACGGGAGCGCAAATCATGCATATATATATATATATGTGTGTGATTTTGCGCACCCATGCCGTCCTGTAGCAGTATTTCTGCTATAGGGCGGTCAGGAAGCGGTTACAGAAGCGGTTTGTGTTAGGTCGATGCGTTACTTTTTAATTGACAAATGCGTGGTCATCCAACACTGCACCCAAATTAAATTTACATCCTTTTTTTCCCATAAATTGAGCTTTCTTTCGGTGGTATTTGATCACCTGTGCGTTTTTTTTTTTTTTGCACTATAAAAAAAAAAGGCTGACAATTTTGAGAAAAAAAACAATATTTTGGACTTTTTGCTATAAAACATGTCCAGTAAAAAAATTTAAAAATCAAATGTCGTCATAAATTTTGGCCAAAATGTATTCTGCAAAACTCTTTGCTAAAAAATAATCCCAATACATGTAAATTAATTGGTTTAGGTGAAAGTTATAGCGTCTACAAATGGCGGGGAAGATACTGGGATTTTTTTTTATACTAATAATGGCGGCGATCAGCGACTTATGGCGGTGATCAGCGATTTATGACAGTGATCAGCAACTTATGGCGGGACTGCGGCGGACATTTTGACACGGGGGGGGACTGACTTGGGGTCACTGACATCCCTAGTGACACCAATACAGTGATCAGTGCAAAAAAACCACTGACACTGTACTAATGGCACTGGGGAGGAAGGGGTTAACTTTTTTTTAGGGAATGAAAGGGTTAACTGTGTGAGGGGAGTGTTTTACTAGGGGGTGGGGGTGTGTGCTTCACAGGAACACACTGATCCTGAGAGATAAACTCCTCCCTCAGGATCAGTGTGTTAGGAGCTGACAGTGAGCTGGCATGGAAGCTATCAGTCTGTGGCACTGCTGAGGTGTTATGGAAGACCAGGATGCTTCAAAAGAGGCCTTCAGCTCTTCTGCATTGTTTGGTCTAATGTCTCTCATCTTTCTCTTGGCAATGCCGCATAGATTCTCTATGGGGTTCAAGACAGGCGAGTTTGCTGGCCAATCAAGCACAGTAATCACACGGTCATTGAACCAGGTTTTGGTGCTTTTGGTGAAACTCGAAAAATTAGAATATTGTGCAAAAGTTAATTTATTTCAGTAATGCAACTTAAAAGGTGAAACTAATATATGAGATAGACTCATTACATGCAAAGCAAGATAGTTCAAGCCATGATTTGTCATAATTGTGATGATTATGGCTTACAGCTCAAGAAAACCCCAAATCCACAATCTCAGAAAATTAGAATATTACATGCAATCAATAAAACAAGGATTGTACATAGAACAATATCGGACCTCTGAAAAGTATAAACATGCATATGTACTCAATACTTGGTTTGGGCGCCTTTTGCAGCAATTACTGCCTCAATGCGGCGTGGCATGGAAACTATCAGCCTGTGGCACTGCTGAGGTGTTATGGAAGACCAGGATGCTTCAATAGCGGCCTTCAGCTCTTCTGCATTGTTCGGTCTCATGTCTCTCATCTTTCTCTTGGCAATGCCCCAAAGATTCTCTATGGGGTTCAGGTCAGGCGAGTTTGCTGGCCAATCAAGCACAGTAATCCCATGGTCATTGAACCAGGTTTTGGAGCTTTTGGCAGTGTGGGCAGGTGCCAAGTCCTGCTGGAAAATTAAGTCAGCATCCCCATAAAGCTCGTCTGCGGAAGGAAGCATGAAGTGCTCCAAAATCTCCTGGTAGACGGCTGCGTTGACCCTGGACTTAATGAAGCACAGTGGACCAACACCAGCAGATGATATGGCTCCCCAAATCAACACAGACTGTGGAAACTTCACACTGGACTTCAAGCATCTTGCAGTGTGTGCCTCTCCATTCTTCCTCCATACCCTGGGTCCTTGGTTTCCAAATGAGATGCAAAAGTTGCTCTCATCAGAAAAGAGGACTTTGTACCACTGAGCAACAGACCAGGTCTGTTTTTCTTTAGCCCAGGTAAGACGCTTCTGACGTTGTTTGTTGTTCAGGAGCGGCTTGACAAGAGGAATACGACATTTGAAGCCCATGTCCAGGATCCGTCTGTGTGTGGTGGCTCTTGATGCACTGACTCCAGCCTCAGTCCACTCCTTGTGAAAGTCCTTAACACTTTTGAATGGCCTTTTCCTGACAATCCTCTCCAGGCTGCGGTCATCCCTGCTGCTTTGATACAGCACTTTGGGAAAATCCAACTTCTTTTGCAATTACCTTTTGAGGCTTTCCCTCCTTATGGAGGGTGTCAATGATGGTTTTCTGCACAACTGTCAGGTCAACAGTCTCTCCCATGATTGTGATTCCTACTGAACCAGACTGAGAGACCATTTAAAGGCTCAGGAACCCTTTGCAGGTGTTATGGCTTAATTAGCTGATTAGAGTGGGACACTTTGAGCCTAGAATTTTGCACCTTTTCACAATATTCTAATTTTCTGAGATTGTGGATTTGGGGTTTTCATGAGCTGTAAGCCATAATCATCACAATTATGACAAATCACGGCTTGAACTATCTTGCTTTGCATGTAATGAGTCTATCTCATATATTCGTTGCATTACTGAAATAATTGAACTTTTGCACGATATTCTAATTTTTCGAGTTTCACCTGTATATATATATATCACAGTCCTGCAACTGGGGTTTTCTGACCCAGCTAGCAGGGACAGGAAGTAGCTGTCTGTAACCAACTAACTCTGTTGTAATTAATTATAACAGAGTTAGTTGGTTACAGACAGCTACTTCCTGTCCCTGCTAGCTGGGTCAGAAAACCCCAGTTGCAGGACTGTGATATATATATATACAGGTGAAACTCGAAAAATTAGAATATCGTGCAAAAGTTCAATTATTTCAGTAATGCAACGAATATATGAGATAGACTCATTACATGCAAAGCAAGATAGTTCAAGCCGTGATTTGTCATAATTGTGATGATTTGTGCTGGGAGCGTACTGTGCGGCATGCACAGAAACGGAAAAAGCCCAGTTCTGTGAGGCCGCATATTTGTGTGAAGTAGGCGTGAAGGGGTTAACCCCTTCACGCCTACTTCACACAAATATGCGGCCTCACAGAACTGGGCTTTTTCCGTTTCTGTGCATGTCGCACAGTGCGCTCCCAGCACAAAGGCCGGGATGTCACTGAGAGCCCAGAGAGAGGCTGAGAGTCCCGTTCTAATGATTGGGACCCAGGACTCCCGGTTCCGGGACACATGATCGCTGTGATAGCCTCTGGTTGGCTATCACAGTGATCAGACACTGTATAGCCTGCCCCCCCCTTTTTTTTTTCTCTATGAATGGAGGAGAGAGATACATTGTATCTCTCTAACTCGTTGCATAGAGAAAAAAAACTGTTTGTTAAAAAAAAGTAAATAAATATTTAAAAATAAAATAAAAAATAAAGAAAAAATACCTAGATCAAGGTTTGATCTAGTTTAGTTCCAGGGTTAGTGTTTGGGTCAAGGTCAGGGTCAAAGGTCAAAGTCAAAGGTCAGGATTGTTTTTTTAAATTGGTATCAGTGTCAATTAGTGTCAGTGTCAGTGTGTTTTAGGTAAAAAAAAAAAAACCCAAAAAACAAAATGCACATTATTGTTTCTGGGCTGTACTGTGGGAAAATTTATTTTGGGTTGTTCTTTGGTGGTAGGTTATGGCAGTAACAAGAAACACACAGCTAAATTAAAAAAAATAATATTTTTTTTACTATTTTGTGCCAGTTTTCCTTTGATAATAAAACAAAAATCAGGAGATATCCATTAATATTTACCACTTAAAAGCCCAATTTGTTCTGAATAAGACAAGGTACAATTCATCTGGATGTACAAAGTAGTTGTTATATGTACGTTTTTATTAACACATGTCAACGTTGCAAAATTGTGCTTAGGCATTAAGATTTGTTTTACCCTTAGGCGAGAAGGAGTTAATAAGCAAATGTTACTTACAAATACAGGCAGTAGAGGGCAGCTGATTCCTACACATATGTAGGGCTACCCCGCAGGAGCTGCTGGTTGTACTGGATCCCCTGTTCTTACCTTGACCTCTCAAAATACCTCTGACACCTAGGGTATACACAGCAGTAGACAAAGACTGATAACTTTTGGCTAGTACGTTAGGGTCACCCTGAAATGAGACTCAAGACCTTGGAGTGGAATGACAAAGTATAATGGAAATAAAATATTTAAAAAGGATAGTGGAATGCAGAACACTTTTTGAAATACACAATTTAAAATATCAAGCAATACAGTAGGAGTGCTACCTTAAGTTCTGGTAAGGTTAGCATAAACTGTAGCTTTCCCCACAGAAATTGAGCAGCCTAAGGCGACAGTAAACTTGGTATCAAACGAATAATGACTAAGTTGCCTAGAGTCACTTATGGTAAGAAGGCCAGGCCTAGGCTGTAATTCAAGAACTGGAAGGTAGTAATACAATTTTTACTATGCAGAATAACAGATACTCTAACACAGTCCTAAAAATAAATCTTCTGCCGGCTATGTTGTGGCCCTGGAAGATGTTGGTGCGCTAGAGGGAATAGTTTCTGCAAGAAGGCTATTGTAGAACACTAATTTCCTAGGAGCACTGAGTGGTGAAGTGTCCAGCAAGGAGTTCATTATCAGAGGTATAATTTTAGATATCTTGCTCCCTTGTTCAGGGATACAGTTCTGAGCAACAGGACTGTTGCAGAAGGTAAATGGATAATAGGTGGTGCCTTTAAGAGGGATAGTGGAGTATTGCTTTCCAATAGATTTTACTATAAGGTCAGTCAAGATGTCACAAAGGGTTAATATGCCACTCACCGACTCCACAGTATTTACAGAAGCAGGTCTTCTTTAGTGATGAATGGGTGACCCCTTTAAAATGAGAGCAATTCCAGTTGTACCTCTGCAGTGATGAACAGTGATCATCAGTTAACAACATCCAGCACATGTATGACAAGACAGAGCTCTGTTCTGTCTTTCTCCATGCCGGTCAGCTGGTGCCAGCGGTCATCCATTGGTCAAAACCCACTGATCGGCTTGTGCTGTGTCTAATCACAGCACAGTCAGGTCACGGGCGGTGCGCACCCCCTACCTGGAAGTTCTGTATCACATACTAGGTACATGAATTGGCGCAGGAGAGCCACTCTACCGCCATATAACTAGGTTATACAGTCAGCAAGTGGTTACCTGAACTCTGCTTTTCCGGGCTTTATAGTTTAAATTACCCCTCCTGCGCTCAGGCACAATGGATTTTGTAGTTTCCTGTGTCTGTATTGTTGCTGGGGTTGCTTCTGGCTGGAACTACATTTTCCATCATGCAGTGTTCTAACTAAAGATGAACCAGAGTCCACAAAGCTCCATCTTGTGACAGTAAAAGGGAACTTCTTGCAAGAATGCTAATTATTACAATGTATTAATAATGAATTAATAAACCTGCACATTTCCGCTACAATGGGTCTTGTTACAAATAGTTGCAATGTAACTATGTATCAAATAGCAATACCTGAAATTCCTCTCTAAACACCCCAAGGTATTCATTGTCATTTTAACCCTTTTCCACTGGCCATATGCATATAAGCTGCCACACAGAAGTGAGTCTCTATCTGTGTATCACTGAGAGCTCTGGGTCATGTACTAATGATCAGGATCTCGGACTCCTGATTTCGGGTCACCTGATTGCCGATTCTGATTGGCTATCACAGTGATCAGTCACTGTGAGCTTACCTCTGTTATTACTTCCTCTCCTAAATGAAAAGAAAGGTACACTATATTGCCAAAAGTATTGGGACGCCTGACTTTACACACACAAGAACTTTAATGGTATCCCAGTCTTAGTCTGTAAGGTTCAATATTGAGTTGGCCCACCCTTTGCAGCTATAACAGCTTCAGCTCTTCTGGGAAGGCTACCACAAGGTTTAGGAGTGTCTATGGGAATGTTTGATCATTCTGCCAGAAGCGCATTTTGTGAGGTCAGGCACTGATGTCAGACGAGAAAGCCTGGCTCACAGTCTCCACTCTAATTCATTCCAAAGGTGTTCTTTCGGGTTGAGGTCAGGACTCTGTGCAGGCCAGTCAAGTTCCTCTACCCCAAACTTGCTCATCCATGTCTTTATGGACCTTGCTTTGTGCACTGGTGCACAGTCATATTAAAACAGGAAGGGGCCATTCCCAAACAGTTCACACAAATTTGGGAGCATGAAATTGTCCAAAATGTCTTGGTATGCTGATGTCTTAAGAGTTCCTTTCACTCGAACTAAGGGGCCAAGCCCAACCCTTGAAAAACAACCCCTCACCATAATCCCCCCTCTACCAAACTTTACACTTGGCACAATGTAGTCAGCCAAGTACCATTGTCCTGGCAACTGCCAAACCCAGGCAAGTCCATCAGATTGCCAGACAGATAAGAGTATTTTGTCACTCCAGAGAACACATCTTAGGCAGGATACAGTTTTACTAGCAGGAGTTGCAAAATTGTGCTTAAGCATTAACATTTGTTTTACCCTCAATCACTAAGGGGTTAAAATGATGAGTATTTGTGAGCACAAAGATGACATGGGAAAATCAGAATTAATTAATGAATAGATGAATGATATTTAGAATCTTAGTCAGTTTATTTTTCAGAATCTTTTTAAACAAGGCCAGTTTTAAAGCTGGTGTTCTTCCAGTGATGCTGTCTGTTTATGAATAAGACATCATACAGTACAGACGTCAATGCTACAGCTGTTATGTTGAGTGAAAGAATTTGTGTTGAAGATTAAACTGTGACAAGGCAAATGGATTAGTGATATCCACAGTAGGAAAGAGATTAGAAGCATTAGCAGACTTACATGACAAGCATTACGAGATTGCTGCAATACATATTTGCAAATCAGTCTCATAATGCAGGTGTGTAGGTGGAAGAAACGCTAAATATCCTTAGCAGTGAATGAAAAAATATTTGCTTGTTATTAGAAATAGTGGACATTTCCAAAGATTCTGTTGGACAGCCTCTGATACTGTTTCCTGTTACTGAAAAGTAATATTCTCTGCCATGGTGTGCTGATCGGGCATAACACATGTGCATTTCTTCTGCACTTCAAAAGAATGACCATTATAAAGGAGTTTTGATCAATGTGACATTAATGCTATTGAGGAAACATTGTAACTGTTAGGAAGCCCACTAGTTTATTTATAATATTTGTCATAAAAATCTAATGCATCTAGCAAATGTTTTATTGCCCTGGGAAGGATTGTAGACTCTTGCCATGCGTAGATAACTGAGGATATTTTAAAAAGAAATAACGCTTACCTCCCATGATGCACTAGGAGGTGCTACAAATCACTAAGCCAGCGATTTACATCTAGCAACATATTCTATATATTAATTGGTGATTTGCATCTTTAACTTAAGCAAGTCAATAAAGAGTGTCACCTAGGGATATAGTTATAAAGCAGTACATTCAAAAAACATTCATTGTATTTTAACAACTTAAATACTGGACACATTCACCCTCTATCTTCCCAGGCCAATTTTCAGATTTCAGCGCTCTCAGCCCTGGTTCACACTGATGCAGTGCAGAATTTTGCAGCGTTTTCTGTGCGAATTCTACACCACATCAATATAGCACCCCGTTAACAACACCACAAAAGCAGTCCGCAAAACACGGTGCAATGTTCAGAATCGGAATACCCATGCAATCCGATTTTAGTGCTGACCCAAAGGGGATGTTGATGGTCTGCTGGGACACCAACAGATGTTGATGGTCCACTGGGACACCAACAGATGTTAAAGGTCCACTAGGGACACCCAACAGATGTTAAAGGTCCAATAAGGACACTGACAGATGTTGATGTTGCAATGGGACACTATTGTTGATGTGACGCTGGTACAATGTGACAGATGTTGATGGTACACTGGTACACTGTGACAGATGTCTTTGTGTACTGTTACACTGTGACAGATGTTGATGGTCCACTGAGACACCAACAGATGTTGAAGGTCCACTAGGGACACTGACAGATGTTGATGGTCCCCTAGGGACACTAACAGATGCTGAAAGTCCAATAATGACACTGACAGATGTTGATGCTGCAATGGGACACTATTGCAGATGTTGATGGGACACTGGTACAATGTGACAGATGTTGAAGGGACACTGGTACACTGTGAGAGATGTTTTTATGAACTGATACACTGTGACAGATGTAGAAGGTTCACTAAGGACATCGACAGATGTTGATGATTCACTAGGGGCACTTGCAGATGTTGCAATTGGACATTATTGCAGATGTTCATGGTACACTGGCAAACTGTGAAAGATGTTTTAGTGCAATGGTACACTGTGACAGATGTTGATGGGGCACTGGTACACCCCAATCTGTGATCACAGGATCATGCCGCTGCACAGCCCCAGGTTCTGACAGGACATACGGGTATATCCTGTCAGAATGGTACTTGTCCCACTCGGCTGATTATGTACAGTGGTCAGGTGAGAAACGTTTAATACACATGCACTATGAAGATACACTTGCAGTGAATGTTTGATGAATGTCACATTCACTGTTTTTTAAACATACTCCCGAATGTTATCCCTTTCCTATTCATCCATGGCGTCCCTTTAGCTAGGCATTTACTCCTAGGGCAAGAAGGTCTGCCTAATCATGTGACTACTATGGTTGGCTGTCACAGTGGTCACATGATCAGGAGCTGGTCTCACCTTTTTCCAATCAATACTAGAGACCAAGAGCTGTCTGTGCTGGGAGTGTGCAGTGAACGCTTTCTCAGCACAGAAACCTCTGCCTCCCATGGATGTCAAATGACATTTCTGGGGCTTTCTGTACACCAGCAGTATAAAGAAAGGTTTTTGATATTTGCTCATAAGATCAATAAGTATATAATTGGATGTTGGCAGCTGTATTAATTGTAGTGATTCTAGGTTTTAGGTAGGAGCGCAGGAGGTTCTCACATACATTTATAAAGAAAGGTTGCCATGCTGCATTTAATTTTACAGAAAATTTCAATGCTGCATATTGATAAGGAAAGGTAATTTTTAATACCATTAAATCACAATATAGCTTGTATAACAATTATATATGCTTTATTTTCTATGATTATTATTATTATTGTCCTTTATATTTGGGTATGATTTTTTTTAAGACCAATAGTAAGGACCAATGTAAGTTTTCATATCTCATACCTGACTGAACCCCATGTATGCTGTCAGGCTCAGTGCTGAGGAGCTGTAGTTCTGCATAGTAACCACAGGGGATTGCTTGTTCGGCAATGTAGCCACTCAGATAACACCTTGTATTTCTCTGAATAGTACTGAGAAAGCAACCCCCTGTGGTTACTGTGCAGGACAGCTGCTTGACACTGGATTCGAAAAATTGCTGATATCACTGTAGTAGCTTGACTACTACAGAGATTTGCAGCTTACACAGGTACCAGCCAAGAATGAGATGTGTATTTTTTATTGGTTCAAGCTGGACCAATGTAACTTTGCAATAAAATTTATACCTAAACTTCAAAATTCTGAGAAAACTGCACTTGCGCTGCAAAATCAAACCTTATGTTAAATGTGACAACAATAAGCAATAATAAAAACATTTGTACAGCTGCCCTAAAAAAACACAACCAAATACAAATGTGTATCAAAATATTAATAAAAAATGTGCTGTATCAACAAAATATCTTCAGTCATGCAATCATGAAGTTTAGGCATTAAAAGATACCCTACAAAATAATGAAAAAATTAAGTCACTATGCCTTTAAGTGCAAGTCCACTGTGCCAAGGTCCTACCTTTCCTCAGAGCTTGTGCTGCTCCATGTGCTGGCATCCATCTTAGGTTTCTGCAAAGCATTGTGGGATCCTTTATGCTTTCAAGCCTCTGCGGCTCCTCCTCCAGGAGGTGGTGGCTTATCACATTTAAGCCTGGTGTCTGCAGCTGCTCTTTGCATTCGTGTCCTGTCTGTTGAATTGCAACAAGCTCCTGTTAGTGTCTCAGTGCTCTCCTGGATATCGACTCGGTTTTGGCAAGACTCCTTCCTGGCTTCTGACCCCGGCTCTGGCGACCATCCTTCCTGGCTTCTGACCCTGGCTCTGGCGACCATCCTTCCTGGCTTCTGACCCTGGCTCTGGCGACCATCCTTCCTGGCTTCTGACCCCGGCTCTGGCGACCATCCTTCCTGGCTTCTGACCCCGGCTCTGGCGACCATCCTTCTTGGCTTCTGACCTCGGCTCTGGCGATCATCCTTCCTGGCTTCTGACCCCGGCTCTGGTGACCATCCTTCCTGGCTACTGTCCTACCCAGTCATCCGCTGTTGCTGTTGTACTTGCATAGACTCTGTCTTGTTTTTGTACAATAAACCTACCTTTTATTGCATAAAAAAGTGCAGCGCTAGAAAATAAATAGATAAAATAAATGAATAGTCAATATACTTGATAGGTACTCCAAAGTCAATACAAAGTCCCAAAAGGAATGGACGGCTTCAGACGTCCATACACACAGATCAATGATGTATATACTGTGGTAAAGATGCAGTTGAAGATGGGTAGATGTGATCCCCGGATCAATGAAGATCCCCAGGTCTAAGAAGCATACGTTCCCAAGATAATAAGGAAGCAGTCACAGCTACACCAAAGGAAACCACCACTCCTTCACTTTACATCCACGATATCTAAGAGGAGAAACTCCTCACAAAAAAGAAATGCCCATAGTAAGGTATAATATATGACATTTATTGAAGTAAAAACAGGATGCATCCAGGTTAGGTAAAAACGTATAGATAACACCGCCAACAAATATTGCATATAGTTAGCAGCCAAAGCAAACAGGACTAACCGTCCTGTCAGATGTAGTGGCCGCCGGAGCTCCCCAGTGCTCCGACGGCGTGGCGTCAAGGCGTGCGTAGGTTCCTCCTTACGCGTTGCGTGCCAAGCACATCTTCAGAGGAAAGAACCGGTTCTTTCCTCTGAAGATGTGCTTGGCACGCAACGCGTAAGGAGGAACCTACGCACGCCTTGACGCCACGCCGTCGGAGCACTGGGGAGCTCCGGCGGCCACTACATCTGACAGGACGGTTAGTCCTGTTTGCTTTGGCTGCTAACTATATGCAATATTTGTTGGCGGTGTTATCTATACGTTTTTACCTAACCTGGATGCATCCTGTTTTTACTTCAATAAATGTCATATATTATACCTTACTATGGGCATTTCTTTTTTGTGAGGAGTTTCTCCTCTTAGATATCGTGGATGTAAAGTGAAGGAGTGGTGGTTTCCTTTGGTGTAGCTGTGACTGCTTCCTTATTATCTTGGGAACGTATGCTTCTTAGACCTGGGGATCTTCATTGATCCGGGGATCACATCTACCCATCTTCAACTGCATCTTTACCACAGTATATACATCATTGATCTGTGTGTATGGACGTCTGAAGCCGTCCATTCCTTTTGGGACTTTGTATTGACTTTGGAGTACCTATCAAGTATATTGACTATTCATTTATTTTATCTATTTATTTTCTAGCGCTGCACTTTTTTATTCAGTTCTATGTGAGGATTTTTTGGTTGTCCTATGTGTTCCAGCTGCTCGTCTTTAGAAAGCGCTCACTTTCATTTATTGATTCTACCTTTTATTGCACCTCCTTGTGTGCCTGGCTCCTCACTCGCTGATACACTGTGAGTCCATAACCACGTGTGCAAAAAATAAACTATAGTATACATAAAAATCCCCCAGTGTCGTGTTAACTTGATCAAATTTTCCCAGTGAGTTCCACCACTATTCAGAATGTATCCAGGGTTAAATCAGCCACACTCCGATCACACAGCCCAGCATGGATCCGGTATGCAGGAAAATCAATGGGAACCACAGAGCTCACCAAAAGGGAAAACGGCACAGCATCAGCAAAGAAAGATCACAAATACTCAATAGCAGGGGTGTCAAACTCCATTTTATCGTGGGCCATATCAGCATTTTGGTTGCCCTCAAAGGGCCGGTTGTATCTGTAAGACTAGATGTCCAGAGCACCCCACCCCCCATTACATCAGATGTCAAGAATCTTACACCCACCCTAACATCACTGTGCACCCCCTTTGGGGGCAGAGCTGGAAAGCAGAAAGTGCAGGGTCTGGAGGAGGACCAGAGGAGTGGAGTCAGTTACCAGAGTCTGCTGAATGCTGAGACCAAGGGAAGTAGAGATGAGAGGGTGCTACAGTGGCACTGAGAGGTGCAGGATTTGGCAGAGGATTTCTATTCTCCTCTCTGCTGCCGACTGCTGAGACATGCTGGGGGTGGAGACAAGGGGGTACATACAGGAGAGGGGCAAGTACCACATGAAGTGGCCTGGAGGGCTGGATTTGGCCCGCTTGCCTTGTGTTTGACACCTGTGCTCTATAAGGTAAAACTGCTAGAACTATTTATTGATTAAAGGGAAGGTACTCACTTAAAACAACATATAAACTTCACACATCACAGATTCACCATTGGCTGGTCAGGAGGCATGATGATGTCAGCAAAAGCCCCATCCTGATGTGTTTCGTCTGAAGAGATAATGTCTCTTTAGATGAAAAGCACCAGGGTGGGGCTGACATCATCACACTGTCTGATAAGCCGTCAGTGTGTCCGTTATGTGTGCAGTGTTTATATGTTGTTTTAAGTGAGTGTCTTCCTTTCAATCAATAAATAGTTCTGGCGGTTTTTGAGTAATGAAACCTTTTACTGTAGCCCTGACCGTTATTTATAAAGATGGTGGGGATTAGCCTTTCCAATTTTTCCCTACTCCATTGAGACCATTTTAAATCTTGACTATGAGGCTCCTTCATAAATTAGGGTTCCTTCATAAATTCTTACAGTATTTCTCCCCTCTTGTTTACAAGGAGAATTTGAAATTTTGGAAGTCCATTTAAATTTAATGCACAATGAATTTTTCAATCAATATTTATAAGAAAAAAAAGTAATTATTACTGGCACTTTACATTTATTAACCAAATAGATGCATAAGACATTAGAGCAACATTTGAAAGACACATTTAAGCGCAATGTGCTATCATATGTTAAGTAATTAGGATTTTTTTTTTTAAATCTGAAAATTAATGCTTAATAAATGCAGCTAGTGCTTTTATTTCCAAATAAGTTTTGGAGCTAGTTAAAAGGAGGATTCCTCTGCATTCCTTTTTCATAGCAGCAACAATAAAGTAAACATTGCTTATTGGCAATTAAGATGAAAGAGGAAGGCGACAAGATATTTGACATCACTAGCAGTGTCAGATATACTGCTTCCCATGGACTACACATGCTTGAGAGACAACCGATGACAAAAATTATTTTTCTCATCAAATGATGATGTTGCAAAGTGTTGACCTAAATTAGGATGCTTCTCTTTGTTCTGCAGTGGAATGGAAACATTGCAAACGTATTTACAACTGAACTGTGTCTCATTATAGAGTGACCCTTTAAAGAAACCTTTTGTCTGAGCAACGGAGACAAAGTGAGCTTGCCAGCCAGCGAGTATGACTGTCTGTTTCATCTATCTCTTCATGAAAGGCTTTTGAGCCTATCTTGGCTTCGGCTACTGTAAGAGTTGAAACTGGATGGAATTCTATACATGTGAATGAATACCATGTATCAGAACCTGGCCTCAGACACGCTATGCTCATCCTTCTCCAGAGGTCAAGCTAATATAAAATTGCACATCAAATGAGTAGCTGAAAGTCTTTTTTCCTATTCTAAGGCCATTTTGGCAGTCAGACTAATAATGTGTGAAACCCTACCTGCTTCATTTTAAAAGACATACTGGTGCTAAAAAAGATCATTTCTCAGAAGTACATTAAAAAGCAAGATTGACATAATGAAACAGGATCTACATTACTGTTTCATGTATTAAATTACTATTTCTGACTTCCCTGCACAATATAGATGTCATTTCATTTCCACGTTTTATTACTTGCTCATACTGAAGGTGAATACAGTGTATGTCAAATGCTTAATAAATTGATATGTTTACTATTTTGTACTGTCTACATTATTCTAAAAGGAATGCATTGATTTAACAAGTGTATGCAGTTAATATTTAATATGTCTAGGAAAACACTAAATACATGGTTTAAACACATATATGTTTATTGTTTTACTTGCCAAGAGATTTGTAATTCTGCCAATCATGTGATTTACATTCATCACCACATTGTACTGCTAAGCAACTGACATGCTTATGTTATTGTTTAGCAACTTTACTTTCTATGTCGCCTTTCCGACTCTAGACTGTTCATTGGGCAATGAACTATAAGTACTAGACCTAATCCAGGATCATAACATTGAATTGCTAATTGGCAGATAAACGGCCAATATATACCGTATTTTTCGCTCCATAAGACGCACCTAGGTTTTAGAGGCGAAAAACAAGAAAAAAAAATATTCTGAACCAATGTACTGCAGACACAGTACAGGGGATGACCAGAGACTGCGGACACAGTACAGGGGATGACCAGAGACTGCGGACACAGTACAGGAGATGACCAGAGACTGCGGACACAGTACAGGGGATGACCAGAGACTGCGGACACAGTACAGGAGATGACCAGAGACTGCGGACACAGTACAGGAGATGACCAGAGACTGCGGACACAGTGCAGGAGATGACCAGAGACTGCGGACACAGTGCAGGGGATGACCAGAGACTGCGGACACAGTGCAGGGGATGACCAGAGACTGCGGACACAGTGCAGGGAATGACCAGAGACTGCAGACAGTGCAGGGCATGACCAGAGACTGCAGACGGTGCGGGGGATGACCAGAGACTGTAGACAGTGCGGGGGATGACCAGAGACTGCAGACAGTGCGGGGGATGACCAGAGACTGCAGACAGTGCAGGGCATGACCAGAGACTGCAGACAGTGCAGGGCATGACCAGAGACTGCAGACAGTGCAGGGCATGACCAGAGACTACAGACAGTGCAGGGCATGACCAGAGACTGCAGACAGTGCAGGGGATGACCAGAGACTGCAGACAGTGCAGGGCATGACCAGAGACTGCAGACAGTACAGGGATGACCAGAGACTGCAGACAGTGCAGGGGATTACCAGAGACTGCTGACCTATGGGGAGGGAGGGGGAGCGGGTACCTGAATTTGACAGGTACCCGCTCCCACTTCCGTGGAGTTGTCCTTCTCTCTTCTTCCCGGGCCGGCTTCTGTGACAGCCGGGTGCCCACTGCGCATGTGCGAGAAGCGCTGCGCTTTGTGAATGGCCCGGCGCTTTCTGGGACCTGTCATGTGTCCCAGAAGACACCGGATCATTCACAAAGCGCAGCACATGCGCAGTGGGCACCCGACTGTCACAGAAGCCAACGTGGGAAGACTGTGCAGCGCTGGAGCAAGGAACAGGTAAGGCCCTGCAGGAGAGAACAGCTGAGCGGCCGGCCCGTTATTCTGACATGGTAGCAGCAGAAATACCGGACCGGCCGCTTTATATTCGCTCCATAAGACGCACTGACATTTTCCCCCCTTTTTTGGGGGGAAAAAAGTGCGTCTTATGGAGCGAAAAATACGGTATATATATATATATATATATATATATATATTTCAACTGTCTGTTTAGCTGTTTTAAAGCTGAAACAGCAAATATATATTTTTCAACTGTTTAGCTGTTTCAAAGCTGCTGTTTTAAAGGTGAAGCCCCACATCCACCTTTGCCCTTTTTTGCACCGCCTTTGGGTGTTCTTGGTCTATGATTACAGATTGCTGGTCTCAAAAACCCCCAAAAACCTGTACTGCTTGTTACTAGAAGGCCTGAGATATTTTTATTGAATTTGTGTAACGTGTGTCCCTTTAAACCTTTCAAAGTGACTGGCACCCAATTTATTCTCACCCCACAATGCTAGGCCACCGAGCCACCTTCATCCTCCTCATCCATATGTATCAGTTGTGATCCAGTGTGTCAGAGATTGAGATCCTTCTCTGTAAGCAAAACTGTTTCCCAAGAACCTAAGAAATTGCCAAAACAAAATGTTGAATAAAATAATGCTTCTGAATGGGTATCTCCTATTGTGGTGACAAGCAAGAAAACACAAAGTTATAAATTATGTGTTACATAATTACATAGTTAGTCTGGCTGAAAAAAAGACAAAAGTCCATCCAGTTCAACCATTAAAAAAAAAAAAGTTAGAATCCTACATCCACAGTTGATCCAGAGGAAGGCAAAAAACCCAGCAAAGCATGATCCAATTTGCTCCTGCAGGGAAAAAAATTCCATCCTGATCCCCCAAGAGGCAATCGGATATTCCCTTGATCAACTTTACCTATAAATGCTAGTATCCAGTTATATTATGTGTATCTAGGAAAGAATCCAGACCTTTTTTAAAGCAATCCATTGAATTGACCAGAACCAACTCTTGAGGGAGTCTATTCCACATTTTCACAGCTCTTACTGTGAAGAAACCTTTCTGTGTTTGAAGATTAAATTTCTTTTCCTCCATACATAAAGAGTGCCCTTTGTCCTCTGTGATGACCTCAGGGTGAATAACTCTACACTGAGTTCACTATATGAACCACTGATGTATTTAGACATGTTGATCATATCCCCCCTTAATCTCCTCTTTTCAAGCCAGAATAAATTCAGTTCCTCTAATCTTTCCTCATAGCTGAGCTTCTCTGTGCCTCTTATCAGTTTGGTTGCTTTTCTCTGAGGTCTTACTAATGATCTAATGATTTATACTGGGGTAATATGATATCTCTCTCTCTGGAGTCTATACCTCTTTTAATACAAGAGAGGATTTTGCTCGCTTTAGAAACCGCAGCTTGGCATTGCATTCCATTATTAAGCTTGTGATCTACCAGAACTCCCAGATCCTTCTCCACCATTGATTCCCCCAGTTGTATTACCCTAGTATGTATGATGCATGAATATTCTTAGCCCCCAAGTACATAACCTTATATTTATCACCATTAAACCTCATTTGCTACATAGTTACCCAATTAAAAAGTGCATTGAAATATCTTGATGGTATTGTCACTCTCTGGGTATATCACTATAGCCATTGTTAGTCACTTTTTTTTGCGTGCCTATCTGTGTTCTGATCGTGTTCTATATGTTGTTCCGCTGTGTGGGTGGACTTTAATGCCATCTCGTTTTATGCTATTGTTTGCTTGTTTCTTAATAAAAATATTGAAATATAAACAGGACGTTGTTGCCCTTCGTGAACCAAATAAAGCTGTTGGTATTAATAGTTACCCTTTGCCACATATTGAGGAAATACTTCAATTATTTTTGACCCAGGATCTTCAGAGTACATATCATCACATTTTACTGGATAAGGAAAGTAGGGACTTCACTGCATTGATTACCCATGAGGACCTGTTCCATTACAAACATGTTCTGTACGGATTATCCACAGCACCTAGTTATTTTCATATATTTAGTCTGTCTCCAACTCACTTAATGGGATTTATAGCCTTGGCTATCAGAAATACTGGGTGGCTATGATTATTTATTAAAGAGAAATTCCTGTTCTACTTGCTAAAAGTCTCACCTCTGAATTTCTTGATCTTAAAAAGTACCCAGTGGGCTGCTATGTCATACTTAACTTATCTGCTGACTTTAGTAAATCAACCCCAATGCCTATCTCTCCCCAATTGCTCTTTCACAGCTACCCCTCAAATTACAGCAGATCTAGATGCAGCTTTTATCATGGGCAAAGTTGAGCTTGTATTTTCTAAATTTACAGTGAAAAATCCAATGACCTGGATTAATTCCCAGTAGAATGATACTGTCACTTCAGTCAGCAGCCTAGCAAATATTTGTATCATAGGAAGCCTTTGACCTCAACACAATCCCTTTCTCTATGAGGGAAGCATTACCAGTTCTCTTTAGGTGTGATGCAATGCATAGCCCCCAAATCTCTTATTAATGGTAATGTCAGAATACTGGCCAAGATATTAGTAACATAATTCAATTAGCCTCCTGATAGGAAGTGATCAGACTGGCTTTATTCCAAAGTGTTCCATCAAAAACAGCATTTGTAGACTTGTATAATTTACACACCAGCACACTAAGGGTAGAGCTGTAATGTCATTAGACACACATGGGACTTTGAAAGCATAGAATGGCTGTATTTAACCACTTGCCTCCCTTCCTGACCAGGCCATTTTTTGCGTTATGGCGCTGCAGTATTGTAACTGACAATTGCACGATCATGCAACACTGCACCCAAATGAATTTTACATCATTTTTTTCCCCACGAATAGAGCTTTCTTTCAGTGGTATTTAATCACCTGTGCATTTTTTGTGGTATAAAAAAAAAGCCCAACAATATTGAGAAAAAAAAAACTATATTTTTGACTTTTTGCTATTAAACATGTCCATTAAAAAAATGTAAAAAATCAAATGTCATCATAAATTTAGGCCAAAATGTATTCTGCTACATGTCTTTGCTACAAACAAAAACCCAATACGTGTAAATTAGTTTGTTTACGTGAAAGTTATAGTGTTTACAAATGGCGGTATATATACTGGATTTTTTTTGTTTATTTTTTATTTTTACTAGTAATGGCAGTGATCAGCAACTTATTGCGGGACTGTGGCAGGCATTCTGACACTGGGGGGAACTGACTTGGTGTCACTGACATCCACAGTGACACCATTACAGTGATCAGTGCTAATTAAAAGCACTGACACTGATTTAATTGCACTGGGCAGGAAGGGGTTCACATGTGGGGCGATCAAAGGATTTACTGTGGGCTATGTGCTGTTTTACTAGGGTCTGTGTGCTTCACTTTAAGCACACTGCTTTGCATGGCTGTGCTGTGCAGTACTTCTGCTATAAGGCGGACGGGAAGCGGTTAATATGAGCAACTCTTTGGTTTTGGCCCCAATCTCATGTTTTAGGTAAAGGTGTTGTACATTTCAGTGGCTGCAAGGATTAAAGTCAATACTGATATTTCTCAACTATTCCCCATCCACAAAGATACCCATCAAGATTGCCTCCTTTCTCCTATACTTTTTGTCTTACCAATTAAGCCCCACTGGCAGCCTTTATCGCGGGTGCGATGCTTTACAGGCTGCAGAATAAAAAAAATAATAAATGCACTTTTTTTTTTACCTGCAAAAAGATGTGCACGTGTACTATATATTTTTTTATTTTTTTGCAAAAGGTGAACCTATCCTGCTTCAGGTGTGTTAATGCTTTTTTGTAGACAACAGGCCCCTAGAGTATCCTTTATGATGTTGAAGCTTCATCAGTGTTTGGTGGGTCTCGCTTTTCATATTTATCTCAACTACTTAGCAGCCCAGTTGTTCTCTGTACTTGACTGAATGGTTACAGCCAGGGGCAATCCTTGTATGACCTATGAGGTAGCTGTGGTTGGCCCTATTTCCTCGCACCTATACACATCTATGATCTCCACCACTGTTACAATCTTATCCACTGTTACCTGTGCCTTCTATAAAGAAGATCTTTAAACATGCCCCTTTGGGTCAACCCTTTCTATCCAGAGCACCTTAATCTACTTACAGCGCAATACTGGTCTTTAATGGGAGTTAAATACTTTCTGATCAACATGTATAGATACATAAATAGTCCATACAGTGAACTTGGTGTAGAGTTATTCACTTTAAGGTCACCACGAAGCACAAGAAGGCACTCTTTATGTCTGGATGAAAAGAGATTTAACCTTTGCATACAAAAAGACTTCTTCACAGTAAGAACTGTGAAAATGTGGAATAGGCTCCCTCAAGAAAAAGTTCTGGCCAGCTCAGTAGATTACTTTGAAAAAGAGCTGGATTCATTCCTAAATACACAAAATATAACTGGATAAGTACATTTATAGGTAATTGAACCAGAGACTTTTGATCCAGGGAATATACAATTGCCTTCTGAGGAAACGGGTAGGAATGTATTTTTCCCCCTCTGGAGCAAATTGGACCATGCTTTATAAAAGTTTGTCTGCCTTCCTCTGGATCAACTGTGAATACAGGATTCTGGATATGCTGATTTTCTATGTATTTATTCTATTAATTTATTAATTTATTTATTTCTATTGAACCAGATGGACTTTTTTTTTAAAGTATGTATCCAGGTAACTTTATATATATATATATATATATATATATATATATATATATATATATTTATTTATATATATTAGCTTTCTCCTATCTACAGGAGCACAATGGAGTCCCCATACAGCACCCTTTCGATACCTGCAACTCTAACGTGTGATCAGGGTAAAGTTTAGGAGTACAGTCAGGTCCATAAATATTGGGACACAATTCTAACATTTTTGGCTCTATACACCACCACAATGGATTTGAAATGAAACGAACAAGATGTGCTTTAACTGCAGACTGTCAGCTTTAATTTGAGGGTATTTACATCCAAATCAGGTGAACGGTGTAGGAATTACAACAGTTTGCATATGTGCCTCCCACTTATTAAGGAACCAAAAGTAATGGGACAGAATAATAATCATAAATCAAACTTTCACTTTTTAATACTTGGTTGCAAATCCTTTGCAGTCAATTACAGCCTGAAGTCTGGAACGCATAGACATCACCAGACGCTGGGTTTCATCCCTGGTGATGCTCTGCCAGGCCTCTACTGCAACTGTCTTCAGTTCCTGCTTGTTCTTGGGGCATTTTCCCTTCAGTTTTGTCTTCAGCAAGTGAAATGCATGCTCAATCGGATTCAGGTCAGGTGATTGACTTGGCCATTGCATAATATTCCACTTCTTTCCCTTAAAAAACTCTTTGGTTGCTTTTGCAGTGTGCTTTGGGTCATTGTCCATCTGCGCTGTGAAGCGGCGTCCAATGAGTTCTGAAGCATTTGGCTGAATATGAGCAGATAAAATTGCCCAAAACACTTCACAATTCATCCGGCTGCTTTTGTCAGCAGTCACATCATCAATAAATACAAGAGAACCAGTTCCATTGGCAGCCATACATGCCCACGCCATGACACTACCACCACCATGCTTCACTGTTGAGGTGGTATGCTTAGGATCATGAGCAGTTCCTTTCCTTCTCCATACTCTTCTCTTCCCATCACTCTGGTACAAGTTGATCTTGGTCTCATCTGTCCATAGGATGTTGTTCCAGAACTTTGAAGGCTTTTTTAGATGTCGTTTGGCAAACTCTAATCTGGCCTTCCTGTTTTTGAGGCTCACCAATGGTTTACATCTTGTGGTGAACCCTCTGTATTCACTCTGGTGAAGTCTTCTCTTGATTATTGACTTTGACACACATACACCTACCTCCTGGAGAGTGTTCTTGATCTGGCCAACTGTTGTGAAGGGTGTTTTCTTCACCAGGGAAAGAATTCTTCGGTCATCCACCACAGTTGTTTTCCGTGGTCTTCCGGGTCTTTTGGTGTTGCTGAGCTCACGGTGCGTTCCTTCTTTTTAAGAATGTTCCAAACAGTTGTTTTGGCCACGCCTAATGTTTTTGCTATCTCTCTGATGGGTTGGTTTTGTTTTTTTAGCCTAATGATGGCTTGCTTCACTGATAGTGACAGCTCTTTGGATCTCATCTTGAGAGTTGACAGCAACAGATTCCAAATGCAAATAGCACACTTGAAATGAACTCTGGACCTTTTATCTGCTCATTGTAATTGGGATAATGAGGGAATAACACACACCTGGCCATGGAACGGCTGAGAAGCCAATTGTCCCATTACTTTTGGTCCCTTAATAAGTGGGAGGCACATATGCAAACTGTTGTAATTCCTACACCGTTCACCTGATTTGGATGTAAATACCCTCAAATTAAAGCTGACAGTCTGCAGTTAAAGCACATCTTGTTCATTTCATTTCAAATCCATTGTGGTGGTGTATAGAGCCAAAAATGTTAGAATTGTGTCGATGTCCCAATATTTATGGACCTGACTGTACATTTCAAACCAAACTTAGAATAACTACTTCACCAATAGGGATCAGCTAAAGCCATTTCTACCCTTTACTCTAACAATATATCCAATATTCACTAGATTGCCCAGGTACCAAAGAGATGGTTAGAATTTGAGGATAATTATATACAGTATCCTCATTTCTCTCATCTAAGGATAAATAATTGAGCTCAAATTATTCCAACAAAAACAAATGTATTACACACTGGTTTCTCTATATAAACTGTACTTCAGGCCCACACCACTTTTATTCAACTCCTTCACAATTTCACACATTTATTAGAGTGACTAAGACTATTTGAATATACAGTATATGCCTTGTGTACTACTCATTGACAATTATCTGTGTATCTTACTTTTTTAGATTCTTAAAGTATATGTAAACCCTCACCTTGTAAAACAACCCCTTCAGTTTAAAATAGAAATGAAAAGCAAAACATTTGTGTAAACATATAAAAAAATTATAAATACCTTTCCCCCCTTTTATAAAAGTGATTGCAAATAAATAGTTGAGCAGGGGGGAAAGAGCATATTAGCAGAAGTCTGATCATTGGAGGAGAACATGCTGAATTCCCAGCACAACTAGAAAACTGACCATGCTGTGCTCTCATGCCTAGTGTGCTCAATTTTAATAGGAAAGCAGAGGGACTGGATGGAACACCAGGTATTTCACACAAAGGAAGCAATACAAAGAGAACGGTATACTTTTTCATATACGTACACGGTATAGCTGGCACATATCAGGAATATGAAATGCTATTTTTATTTAGTCTTTAAAATTGCAAACAACAAGGCAACAAGAGTTTTGTTCTTTTTTGTAAAAGTTTTATTGATTGTATGCTCATAATACAAAATTTAATAAAAACCATTATTAAGGTAAAAATAAAAATGCTTTTTTTTTTTTTGTTTGAGACCTGTAAAGCATTGCACCCACGATCAGCAGAACGTGGGTGTAATGCCATGGTCTTGCAGACTGTCTGTGTATCTGTCTGCCCTTACTTCCGATAAGGGCAGCCAGTTACACAGTGAAATCTCAATGAACTACCTAGAGAGCTCAACAGCACCCTGGTAGTTCATTAAGAACTACAAGCCAACAGCCACAAAGGCTGTTGGGACGTGTGGTTTCCACATTCACAGAACAGTGTGGATAGATGACACGGCTGCGTTTTTTTTTTCAGATGGACACAGCTAGCCGAGGGGGGGGGGAGAGATACCCCACTAGCTGTCAAAATGGGGGACCGGGGGGAGAAAAGGCCGGTGTATCTGTAACATGTTACACCCTCGATCTTCAACTTCAATTGGGTGCCTGCAGCTCTAACATTTTTATTGGTAGTAGACCCAGTCAAAGAAAAGTATCCCATACCCAACTAATAAATGTTCAGTTATATTGTTGCACTTTCTCAGATAAAGAGTGGAAATGATCCCCCCAAAGTCAGCATGGGAAATTAGCCACTAATTGAGGGTCTCACTGGGCCACTGCAACAATTTTCCTTGTCTAGAGAAGTTGGAGACATGTTTGACTTCTGAGAAAATTCTTGTTTTTAAAAAGAGAATGCAACTGTGTCAAGAGAAATACTTTGAATGTGCCTACAATGAGACCCTTTTTCAGTAAACGTATGGGGATCAGTCAGATATTGGAAGTAAAGAAACTGGACTAGAATTCTAGTCTTAAACCCATGAGCTGGGTAAGAAGGCCCTTACTCCTTTGGACAATTTAGGTGTGTTAAGCCACCTGAATGAGTTGTCTTCCTAGCTGCCCGTTAGTTTTTTTTTGTGCAACTAGCTTTCTAATCCTGGAAATGACAACATAAACTACTTGTATATAGTGACTTTTGATGCACAGATTTTAATTGAGAGAAAAAGGGTTTAAAATTGTGTATGTCAGGAAATTATTTGTGTCTTGTCAACTTTCTGTCAACCTGTTGCATTTGTTTCTATCCTCCCTGAGTCCCACTGCCTGTCTGTTCCTTCTTCTATGTTTCTTCTCTATCGTGTACTCATTTGAGGCTTACTGCACTCCAGGTCCTCCTGTGTTCTGGTGCAAGTGCAACCACCCTGTTTTTCTTTTCAGGTGGACTGTGTACATGCACATGTGTTGCTAATGGAATGCCTCATGATTGCTCTGTGCTCCTTTAAAAAGACACAACCAGCCATTCTCCAGTTGCTCGCTATAACACTGAGATAGGGTATGATCCTGATAACATGTATAAACTTTGTAACTTGTATCCTGGTCTCAATCTCAGCCCTTGCTGTTGTCATCCTGTTCCTTGAAAATTCCCTATTCCCCAGTCATAACCTTGTCCCAGTCCCTGTACTCTTGTCTCCCACTTTGTTTTTACTCTTGTTTACTGGCTGTTTTCTGTCTAGTCCCTGTTAACTGCCTTGCCTGTTATCCCTGACTTGCTGGACTCCCTAGATTTGATCACCTGCTTGTGTTAACCCCACTAAAATGCCTCTAGCACTGACCTTGGCTTTAGTAATGGCTATGTTTGAAAGCAGGCCTCTGGTTGCCCATCAGCAGCCTCCTTTCATCTTCTCGTGACGTGAATAGGTTTGGGTTTCCAATACTGTAACCAAATCAATTAGCACAACCAAAATAAATCCAAATAGTGTACACCAAAAAACAACAGTGAATAAAATGAGTAATATAAAGTGAGCACAAGAAATTGCAATCTGTGCACTTCAAAGTGAATTCACAACACTTTCCACATATGTACTGTATATCAATCTAGTGCAGCAACCTAAACAGATTTTCACCTTTTATTTTCACATGGTGTGGATAATATTGGAGTATATTATTTTATTATCTTTGGATGTGACTGTAATTATGTATACCTGTTTAGGATGCTCTACATTGATATACATTTGGGGTTTCCAACATACCTTTCACAGGAGAAACTCTGCCATTTTGGTTTCTCATATACTCCCAATCGGGAGTATGTGAGTAACCAAACAACTCCCAGGAGTGGGTCTTTCCATAAAAGGGGTACTAATCTCCTGTTTACACACACATCCACTTAACGATGGTAAAGTCCTGTGCCATGGGTACAAAATTCTGAGAAAGGCTGGCAGCATGTCCCCAAAAAACACAAGTCTTTATTTCACATATAAGCTCTGGAGAGGAGCAGGTGAGGAGAGACAGAAGGAAATCTTGAAGGAGAGTAGTGGACAGTTTGTGCGATATTTTGAGATAAGGTTGGTGATGTAGCAGGGGATAGATCTGTGGGTGGTTTTGTATGCTGTTAGTATTTTGAACTTTTATTAGCGGAAGCTAATAATGGGATTGGCAAAGAGGGGCAGCAAATGTTTGGCACAGTGGTTTAGTAGCAGCATTCATGATAGACTGAAGAGGGGATAACCTATGTAAAGGTAGGCCAATGAGAATGGAGCTGTAGTAGTTGAAGTGAAAGATAAGTGAACTAGTAGCTTTGTGGTGATATTAAGTACAACTTGCATTTAATGTCTCTATAGTACCCAAGCTCTTCTGCTGAAAGTATTGCTCTTACATCTTTTTTTAATCCCTTTTCAGGAGTACATAAATGTGAAATATGACAAAACATTGCATTTTTAAAGATGGTGTTTTGCTGTTTGACGGCATATGACTATTGCCTAGTACACATGGTGAGAAAATCAGATGAATAAAAAAGCTTTTGGAGCAATCATCCGATAATCTGTTCGTTAGTACACAGTTTTCGAGATCTGGTCACGACATTTCATGCTAAATTATCCGAAGAGGCAAGTACCAAAATTTTTCTCGGAAGATAACAAAACAAAGGTTTTCCATTTAATCAGTACAGTATTCATCTGTAAAAAATCGAGTGACCAAGACCGCGCATGATCAGAAACAGGAGAGCAACCAAACGGAGAAAGAGCAATAAATACAATCTTTGCTTACAACAAAAGTGCTCCTAAATACAGAAAAAAATATAATTTAGGATATAAATATTGTGGCAGTGCGGTGTCCTGCCACGGTCAAAATAAAGCTGAAAACCCTGGATTCTCAACCAGGCAGGTTGAGGGGCTCCAGAGTTGATTTATTGCAGAGGAAACTGGCTTTTCAGTTTCCTCATTTGTTCATTAAGTTTGTTTTGGGATCTGGAGCCTGGAGATTTCAAAGAGATCTGGGAGGGATGAAATCTCCAATCCGGGGTCCGTGTTTTGAGAACCCCCAGCCCACTGATTGCACAGGTGTGTGCAGGGCTTTTTGTAGAGGCCTAACCATGGTTCTGGGCTCCACCCCGGCAAACGGAGTCAGGAGGGCTCCACAACGGCAGGCAGGAGGTCTCTGCCTTGGAGTCAGGTGGAAGCCAGACTAGCTGTGTGCTAGTGCCATATTTTGGGAAGACTCTGCAGGAGACAGAGTTAAAACTGTGTACAAGCCAGGAGGCTGAATACTGTTAATTTGATTGATGGTGGATACCCCTGCGTGGGAAGCATTTTATTTGAACTTTCTTGTAAATAAAATTGGGCAAAAAGGCCCTTAAAAAGAAGTGAGTTGCTTTGTGCTTTGAAAAAGCTCTACCAGTTGAAGCGAGTTCCCACATATGGTGGAGGATGCAGTGGGCAGAACTAGAGATCCCAGCAAGGAAGTAAGTTCATGTGTTGAACTATGTTTGGTGCATGACTCTGCACTATCTGTGTGTGCAGGTGAGGAGATCCTGCAAGAGAAAAGGAACTTGCCTTAAAGAGACAGTGCTCCATTGTGTACCAGGACTGTGCAAAAGTGTTGTGGAGTGACTGCAAAGATGGGGCGGTCAAAACTCAAAAAATAATCAAGCTTTTCTGAAATGAGAGACAGAGCCCTGTGGCTGGAGGGGTTGTTACCACCAGAACAAGTCCCATACATGGGTGCACAGAGTTTGCCACAGTGGGAAGTGCATGCTGTTGTCCCTGGCAATGCTGGTGAAAGGAAACCAGTTTTCTGTGTGCAGAGTACTAAGCCTGAAAGAGGATGCAGTGTTGGAAGTTCGGCCAAGATACTGCCGCAAGAGCGCTGTTTGCGGTGCAGTGAATGGGGGCACACTGTCTCCAAGTGCCCATTATCCCAGCTTCCAGTACAAGGTGACACAACCAGACAAAGGACTGGCTATGCAAATGGGAAGCCTGCTTGGAGTTCCAGGAAGGAGCAGCAGGCTGCCCAAAAATTTCAGAAGAATGTGGTTGCCCATAGCAATACCTGTGACTTCAGGCCTGCAGACCCTGTGAGAGAAGTGTCGTCTGCAGAGGATTGTGGCAACGCAGAGATGAGAGTTCAGCGCCTCTGGAGGAACCCACAAAGTTCAGCTGGGAGAGTGCCATCTCCCATAGCAACAGGAGAAAGCCTGCCAACCAGGAGAAGGGGCTACAAGGAAGATGTGGTTCCTTATCCCAAGAAGGTTATCTGTGGAACCATACCCTGCTTGGAATGTGGTCAGTTTGGGCATGGTATCTTTACCTGCCCCAGATTATGGAATACCACTGATGATGGTGCTACTGGGCAAAAGTCTTCATCTGCAAGCCCAGATTTGTGTTTAAAAATGTTGGCAGCCACCTCTAGCAACAGTGAAGTACCTGTTGTGCCTGCAGGGGGTGCCAAGGAGTCAGAAGTGCCTGCCACAGTATCATCCTATAGCTGCATGGATGAACTGGCTGGCCAAAGCCAAGCAGAGGAGATGACAGAAAGGATCCAGATCCCACGCACTCAAGTGAAGGTGAAGCCTGTTACAGTGGTGGGTAAGACTGGTACTTTTGAGATAAATGTGCGAGACACTAATGCACTGATTGAGACTGACTTTGAGACTCTCTGCTATAAGTTTGGGATACTCCCAGTTGGGAAACCCACTGCTGGTGATTGTGAGAGAGACTTGCCTCTGTATAATGCTCTGTTTAGCGGGGAGGCAACGGTTAAAAACGTCAATGTGAAGAGTACTGATATTGGGGTTGCACCAATGTCATATAAACAGAATGCTGAATTAAATGTAGTAGGGGTGACCACTAAGCAGGATGTGTTCTCTCCCCTAGCAACGGTGGTTAAGGTAACCCAGGATAACTATGGTGTTGCTCTGGTGGATCAGAGTGTATCTGAATTGAGTGATAAGAATTTGTTATTTCAGTGTGGCAATGGTGAATCTAAAAGGTATGAACGTATTCATAATGATGATGGGTTAATGCAATCCACTAATGCCAAAGTTTTTGTAGTGAATGACACGCCACTAGGTCACGGTGGTGAGAGTAGGAAATTGCAACCTGCTGTGCCTAGAAAAGGAGTCTCCCATTGTGATATGGATAATGAAGATATACGTAATGGGTCTGATACAGAGCCACTCTGTCCCTCTGTGTCGCCTTCAGCGGCTGGAGTGGTACTGCGTAGTACCTCTGATGGGATCACAGGGACAATGGACTGGGACAGATGGGCAACAAGCTTGTTGGCATTTATAAAAGATGCTTCTGTGGGTAACAATGGGGTGGACATGGTTTCTGCTGTGCTGAATAGAGGGACTGTGGAGCAGCTATTAGTCCAGGGCGCTCCTGTCGCTGCTAAAATTAACCCACCGCTGGTAAAAGGCACCGTTAAGGATAAACGCTCAGCAGAAGTTTTGCCCACAGCCCATAAAGGAGTTAATGGTGTGGTATACCAAACTGATATCCATAGAGAAGCCGTGGAAGAGCTCATTGACACTGAGCCTCAGAGTATTTGGGTGAATCCCACACCTGGTTACGCTCTGGGAGAGCCCCAGGTTATTGTATTGGGTACCTCCAGCCGAGAGGAAGCCTCGTTAAGAAGCCCCACCTCTGAGGCATCAGTAAATGAGGGTCTCCATGTCTCCAGGAAGGTCTTATGGGTGGAATCAGGCTGTCTTTTTATAACAGACCTGCTGAAGGAAATGTTAGCCTTCTGGAGTGTACAGCCGGTGTATACCATGCTGTCTCTTCCATGTTCGGGAGAGCTGGTACAGTGGAGTCCCGCTAATCGGAGCTTGGTATCACAGGCTATACAAAACAAAGATGGTCAATATAGGGATTCTGTGATACCATCCTTGTTGGTAATGGTAAAAATTGTCTTTCAGTGCATCGCTGGGTTGCTTCATAGCAGTAATCGGTGTGAGAGGCACACCAGAGTACTGTTGGACAGGACAGAGGTTTGGGCAGAAGTGCCAGAAGACACATGTATATGTGATGTGGTTGGGGTTGTCTACCCAAATGCAGAATTATGTAAGGATGGTTTGGCATCAGGACAGTTGCTGGCAGAGTCTTTTGTGACAGCGAAGTCAATGGGTAGTGATGTTTCCATGGGAGACACCCACTCCGCTGTGTGTAATTCCTCTCCAGAAACTGCCCTGCCAACTACTTGTGAACTGAGTTCTGACAAGAGTTTTTTGACTAATGATAAAAAGGGAAATGTGTTGATGAATTTGGATTGTCTGATTACTATGTGTGATAACAAAAAGAATGGTAGACCTGGTGGTCAAGTTGACATGGTAGCTGGTCATCCTGAAAAAGGTAATGAGTGCTTAACAGACACAACAGAGGTTAAGAGTATAGTAATAGGCCCCCTACATGTTCAGGAAGGTCACTCTGGAAAAGTTTTCCAAAGGTCCAGTAAACGCCCAAGTTGTAAGAATGAAAGGTCTAAGGGAACTGGCCCAAAGCTTAACAAGGGGATGTTAAAAGAGTTTGATGCCACAATAAAAGAGCCCATGTCTGTTACTAAAGGGTTTAAAAGTATATCCCCTGTAAAATTAAATGAAGCAAAAAGGGATGGTCTAGAGGAATTTGAGGGAGCAAGTTGTTACCAGGCATTTAAAGCTTAGGAGTCAACCCCAGGTTACAAAGGGTACTAAGACTTGTAAACCCCCTAGTGGTAAAAGGACTAGCATAGTCTTAAGAAAATTAGAAAGACTGCGCTTTTGGAAGCGCACTCGTAAAAAGGCATGGGGAAGTAGTAGAGCCCAAGTTAGGGGAGACAGGGGAAGTCACCTCTTGGGGCAGGGAGTAGTGTCTCCCTTTGATGAAAACGAAGTCGGCCAGGATTGGACCTCTACAGGTGATAGCCCGCACAGAAGGTCTAAAGCAAGGGTTTTAGGTTTGTGTGTTCCGCCCCCTACGGGGTCAAAACAAAGGGGGGGGATATGTGGCAGTGCGGTGTCCTGCCACGGTCAAAATAAAGCTGAAAACCCTGGATTCTCAACCAGGCAGGTTGAGGGGCTCCAGAGTTGATTTATTGCAGAGGAAACTGGCTTTTCAGTTTCCTCATTTGTTCATTAAGTTTGTTTTGGGATCTGGAGCCTGGAGATTTCAAAGAGATCTGGGAGGGATGAAATCTCCAATCCGGGGTCCGTGTTTTGAGAACCCCCAGCCCACTGATTGCACAGGTGTGTGCAGGGCTTTTTGTAGAGGCCTAACCATGGTTCTGGGCTCCACCCCGGCAAACGGAGTCAGGAGGGCTCCACAACGGCAGGCAGGAGGTCTCTGCCTTGGAGTCAGGTGGAAGCCAGACTAGCTGTGTGCTAGTGCCATATTTTGGGAAGACTCTGCAGGAGACAGAGTTAAAACTGTGTACAAGCCAGGAGGCTGAATACTGTTAATTTGATTGATGGTGGATACCCCTGCGTGGGAAGCATTTTATTTGAACTTTCTTGTAAATAAAATTGGGCAAAAAGGCCCTTAAAAAGAAGCGAGTTGCTTTGTGCTTTGAAAAAGCTCTACCAGTTGAAGCGAGTTCCCACAATATGTACAGTATAATAGCAATAATGAAGGGATAATCCAATTGCTACAATTTAGTAATTGTCTGCAGAGGGGTCACGCGTACATGACATCACTTCTGCTATACGCTATTACTATGCCACGCACACAGTAAGTTGTACTAGATGGTAAGAGAATTTTCATATGCTTAGTTGTACTCTCATATACGATATGAGAGTAGCATGCAAAAACACCACAATCATTTATCTGATTTTCTCATCATGTGTACTAAGCCTTAGCCTTCATTTATTTTCATTCATTGAAGATTCTGCTGACATAACACTCAGTGCTTAGACACTGCAGCTTCAGGTCACATGACCATAAACTGCATCTAGGACCAACTTTTACAGATTTTATCTATGTTTCTGTGGCATTTCAAATTCCTACTGTTCCTTCCTAGTGTCTGCTTATTAGATTAAATTTTCAACTTTTCATAGAATGTTGGTTCAGATGCAATTCATACTTGAAAGCCCATGTGTAATGTTCCCCAATTTAAGGAACTCATACAAATGTCCTACTGAGGAAGCCTTTGGAGATATAACGCATATAGGAACAGAGTCAAGTCAGCACATTGGATGCCACCACCGGGCGGTGAGAAGACATTGCAGTGAGAAGGCAGTTTTACTTTTATATGGTTCGCAGAACATGGCACTGAGAGTGTATTTGTTTGTGAGTGTCCTGTTTTAGATTTTATTAAATTGATTTAAAATGTATGGAGAACACTGTTGGTTTTATTCCTTTAGCATGAGTACATGTCACATGGAGAGAAGGAGGTTGAACAAAAGCTCCAGTCCATGTGTTGATGCACATGATAGTCACTGGGATCCAGGAGCCAGTTGGACCTTGACCTTGTTTGACCTTGATTACTGATTGAGGTCCAATCCAGGAGGTGACCACATATGGTTCACTGGGTGATGCATCTGACACGTGGGTGATCTGTTGAAGGGAAGACTGTGATATCTAGAAATCATAGATTCATGGTTGGCCACACATATTCAAGGACTTTTTTTTCATCATTTGGGACTTTTTTAATTAAGAGATACTGTTTTAGTTGCACTGCATCATTATTTGTGTCAAATCCAGTGCCTAGACACTGCAGCTTCAGGTCACATGACCTTGAACTGCATCTAGAACCAACTTTTACAAATTTTAGCTATATTTCTGTAGCATTTCAAATTCCCACTGTTCCTTCCTAGTGTCTACCTATTAGATTAAATTGTCAACTTGTGAAAGAAAAATGAACTTAATGAACTTAATGTTGGTTCAGATGCAGTTCATACTTGAAGGACCATGTGTAATGTTCCCCAATTTAAGGAACTCATACAAATGTCCAAAGTGACTCTTAAAACCAGCACCAAGTCTTGACATTCTAATGACTTACTTTAGACAGAAACAATGATCTGCAGAGCAGTGTTGCAGAAACAAATGAATATAATACAGTAGCTTTAGGCTAGTCCTAAAGTGTTAGTAATGTAGATTTGTAATGTGTAATTATTTTACACTTTTAAAAGTAGATATTTTATATGGATCAAAAAGCCTATTAAAATATATAATATCTGTGTATGGGAAATAATTTTTTTTCAAAAGGTTATAGCTTATATTTTGTAATTTTTCAATAATAAATACAAAACCAAGACTCGCATAAATTATGTATCAATGTATAAAGTACATACTGCCTATGGTTAATTCATTGTAGAGATTCTATAGTTAGTCCTAACACAAGGAAGAGACAAAAGAGCATGCATTGTAGATTGCTGGCATTTGTTCTGATCTTTTTTTGTTTTACAAATAAATTAGGCTATCGACCACTAGATGGTGTAGTATTGCATTTCCATTATCAAGTTACAATTGGGCAACCTCTTGGCTCACCATGGTTATGTTTTTTTGCACTGTAATACAGACCAATTACTCTTAATTCAGTTTTATTTTTCCAAGACATCAATGAAATGCTAATATTTGCATGCGTATTATTCTGGTAAACTGACGTCACAAATTTTGATATAACATTTTACATTTAAAAATATTTCCACTAATGATCTACTAACTAACTAATGATCTGCTAACAGCTAAAACCAATGGCCACTACTCCACTCTGAAATCCTATCTCTTCAGGGAAGCCTATCCTGCCCTCAGCTAATAATGGAATCTTCTACTCTTCCAACCAGGCCATCCCCCACAGTTATTACCTTTTGTACAACTAGCCCCTCCCTCCTAGATTGTAAGATCCAAGGAGCAGGGCCCTCCTTTCCCTTTTGTATTGAACTGTATTGTTGCTGTATTGTCTCCCGTTATATTGTAAAGCGCTGAGCAAACTTTTGGCGCTATATAAGTCCTCTATAATAATAATAATAATTTCCAGGAATGGAAACTTACAATTCATTGCAATCCATTCCTTGTGTTCATACCAAAATGTAAAAATTTCTCTAAATAAATACAAATGATAACTTAAATGGGCCCCTCCAACCTAAATTTATATTTTAGTAGTGGGAGGACTTTGGTGAGTTGAATCACCCAGTGATTACAGCCACAGATTCAAGCCACAGAGTTCTGACCATTCTCACTGTACTGCTGACACAGGGGTTCCTGCATGACAATAATTGCATGCCAGAAATCCAATGTGCTGGTTGTACCCAAGTAAATCAATGGATCAACATGGGTACGTACAATCAACCTGTCCATACATGGATCGTATCTCGGCTGGTCCCTGCTGAACAGGCTGAGATTCGAACCATCTATGGATGGCTTAACATTTCCCAACTGGAATACAGTAAAATAAATAGACCAATACTCCAAAATCCTGTCTTGTCTGTGGACTTTGAAAGTTCACCACCATGTTGTTTTGGCTGATAATAATAGTGTTTTTGCAATGCTTTCTTTTTTCTTGGGCAAAAGATCATTGAAGAACAGTCCATCAACAGTGCCCTGTTCTTGACATTATTTTCCTGTAATTCAACTAGCAAGTGAGGACCTTATGCTGATATTTTAACTTCTAGGCAAGGTTCTAGCAGTTTCATTGTCCTCTTTCACAGACTTAAATGTTTGGCCAAACATTTGGTAAATAGTGAAACAGTGTCCATATGAATAATTTAAAATATTACCTATATATGAAATGTCTATACTTTGGTTTTATGTTTAGTTTGACCTAGAGCAGATAAAATGATGAATGCAGCATCAAATCAAGGAATTAAAATCACAAAGTTAGTGTTAAGTTAGTTATCTAGTTAACCTCCCTGGTGGTATTCCCGAGTGTAGCTCGGGGTAAGGTTTCAGTACCACAAGCGGTAACCCAGAGCTACACTCGGGAACACCCTGCAGCGCTGCTCCGGGATCGCTTTTGCACTTACCTTGTCCTGCGGTCCCGCGATGTCCTCCCTGCAGCAGGGGACCTGCAATGTCCTCCGGCCGATGCCAAAATCTGTCTCCGACATCGGGACGTACGGGGACGGAAAGGCGTGAAATTTAAAAATGTGAAAAAGTGACATTCACTAAATACACTAAAATCACATAGTAAAAAATTTGTGTTTCAAACCATTTCACATACATTTTGTCCCTAGTGCTTTGTCCTGTGCCCTGCCTGCATTTTTACCGTTCTTTCTGCCTGGAAACTGAGAAATGTCCATGGTGTCCAAAAAGCTTCCTTTTAGGTCAAAAACGGTTTTAGACCGGCTAGAAAACAGCTGTAGTAAATTTGAACTACTTGCAGAATTGAGTGATAATGATTCATGGGGAAATAATTTATTATTATTATATTTTTATTTTTTATGATTATTTATTAAATTATAATTTATGATTTTGTGTTTCAAATTTTATCATACCCGGGATGTTTACTAGACTCTTGTTCGGACATATTTCAGTGAGTTATTCCTAGAAATTACAGGCCTACAATCAAACAAAAAAATACATATTTCCATGCAAAAAAATGTACTACTTTGAGCACAGAAATACTGACATAATCAGACCGCTAGGGAGGCTACAGTGTTACTAAGCCTACAACAGTAAAATCAGTCTGTATATGCAGTATACTCACTGTGGAACCTAAGGGGTTAATCCTCTGCATTGTGTAAACTGGATGTTTGATCCTGTCCTTTCCGATCCTCTTCTACTGTCCCTAATCCATCTGCTGATAGAACAGAGCCTTGGGGGCAATCTGCACATGCTCAGTTTGGTGTGTATTACTAGAAAGTTTTTTTTTCTTGGGAGAGTGCATGTGATTAGCACAGGGCCAATCAGCACTATCCAGACAGAGGATCAAGGGTTATGCAGCTTCATAGGACAACCAGGGAACAATGAAAACTCTTCCTATAACTTTAACCTGTGCTCTGCTGGATACTGATAGAAGTCACAAGACTGCTCTAACTGCTGATGAGAGAGTATTTAGCAGTTTATATTTACTAAAATAATTGCATTTCCATGTTCTGTGTACTGTGGGAGACCAGATATAGTGAATGCAGGGCCCTGGGTTTAGTAACACTTTAATATTGAAATAATCTGTACATCACAAACAATCATAGTCTATAAGCACAAAGTGAATTTGGAGGGTAAAGGTGGCATATCACTTTAAATATAGAAATATTGCTATACATTATTTTTCTACTAACAAAAATAGACAGTTACTGATAGATCCTCAAATTTCCAAGCATCTGTCAGCAAAGGAATTCACAAATACTGTAAGCACAGAAGATGTTCAAGTCAGTTTGATTGTAAACGCTGAATGGTGTGAAGACATTCCAAAGGAATGCAAATTACCCTTTTGTAAACTGCTTACATAGCTCTGTGTATTAATTTAAGTAAACATTTATAAGCACAAATGCTGCTCGAGCAGCATAACCGTTCCCAGCTGCATGCACATTTTTCTGCCTCTAAGTAATTAGATTTGTTGGTAATCAGCTCTGCATCTACAGAAAGCAAAATTCTCAAACATTTTCCATACTCAGTCATTTACTATTACCTTCACGGCATTATATAGCTGTTTTGGTAAAAAGCACCTTTTACAAAGAATATTGTTTTATTAAATTTAGTGAAGTATGGAAGCTGGGTTCCTAAAAAATCATTTTTCTAGGTCACATGAAAATTGTTAGTGCATTTATGGGTACATGCCAGTGGGATTCACAGTGGGAGGCAAGTGTAGCTATTGGAGACTTCAGCTTAAGTGTTGGCCATAAATTAAAGTGTTTTTAAAGGTTTTCTAAAAATTAAATTTTACTTACTTTTTTTTGACGTTTGTAAACTTTCAAACTGATGTTTTTACTATTTCTCTCGGTAGCAGAAACTACCATTATGGTCAGAACAGTGCCAAAATTGCTATTAGGGAATTGTTTAGGTTTGTTCAGATCCTAGTCCAAACCCAATGGAGCTTTTACCCCAGAAAGCTGACACTGCATACTGCCAATCAATAGCGGTGGCATTCTTCGACCTGCACCCGCACATATACATACATATACCAGCTTCACAGTGTATTGCATTGTTCATCGCTCCTTCTGTCTCAGGAAATCCCACGTTATCCTTCCTTCAAGTTCCCACAACCATGTAAGAGAAACACAACAGAAAATGCTCTTGAAAAGTCCACAAAAGACAAACTGCATCCGAATATTAATATTTTTTTAATAGAATCTTTTAAATTATTATTCATTGTTTTATTTGAAGAAATGCTACACAAAAGAAACCACATCTATTATGTTTCTTCAACATGTGCCTGGAAATTTTAGGATAATACTGCCATGCACTGTAGGATAATGTAGGATTCCGAGGAACATGCAAGAGGGAAGGAGAAGTGAACACGGCAATACATCGATAGGCTGGTGTTTATTTTTTCCATTCTGTGTCCTGTTGGGCAGATTTCGATTTGCTTCCTGTCATGGAAATGGGTCCACTTTACCCAAAAATGTTTAGGCTATAGATACACTTTTAGAACTTTGGCTGTGCGTTTATCATCTCAGTGAGTTAAAACTAACACAGGGACTGGTTTGAGAGTGGGCCACTAAGACTAAGATTTGTATGTGTTATGTTTCATTTGCTTCCCCAGTCCTCCTTTATTATGAAGCATGTAGTGTAGGCATGTAAGTGTACCCTAACATATACTTGCTCTATGTACACCTGCTACACCTGTCCTCCTTGATCATGCAGCATATAGTGTAGGTATATCAGTATATCTAGATGTATTCTAGTTTTTATACATTTGCAGTACTGATTTTTGTGATTGTGACCTCTGTGTATAGATTGAAACATAAAATTAACCTTTATTTATCTATGCAATATCTTTTTTTTTTAATGTATATTTTATATTTCCCAGTTTAATATAACCCAAGGAGATGTGGCACTTCTTGTCTATTACTTACATTGCAAGTAATCACAAAAAAATAAAAACCTAGAGACCCAATTATATGTGAACATGAAGGTATCATGGTAAATAATGCTAGGTACATGCGAGAAGTTGTTTTTTTATTCAACCGAGCGGGCTGAATGAAAAAAAAAAGAAAAGCCATTGGCTGACCATTGGCTGCCAGTGCTGACTGGATACTGGTTTTCCAGTATGTCCATTTGAGAAAGCCAGTCATTAGACCAGCGTCTGTTGGACAGGCTGCTGTACACACTAGTCGAATGTCAGCCAGTTTCTGTTGAACTGACCGATATTCATCCTGTGTGTACCAGCATTTAAACTGCACACTTGGTCTGTGATTTCCTTCATTGGATATAGCTTGCTAGCATTTTGATGAGACTTGTTGGACTTCTCCTCTGTAAACTTTTGTAATATATATATTCAGCAAAAAAAAAGGAGTCAACTGTTATTTTGCAACAAAAATATTTTCATCTAATAGTAATGATTATGGATTTATAATGCTATGAGTTATTTTATTCAGAAGCTTTTAATATGTGGAAGTTAATAATTTGGTTGTAATATTATCTCACAAGTTCAAATACACCTACATTATATTAAGAAAATAGTAAGTTAACTTAACAGGGATACAATAAAGTATGTTTAATAGAAACACCATTTTTTATGATAGTACATATTCAAAAGCTTATAAATTGCTTGGCTAGCTGACAATAATAATAATAATAATAATAATAATAATAATAAAAAATTAAAAACAAAACAAAAACAATTAATACACAAGAAAAGGAACAAAAAAAGAAACAGTTGGATGAAGGATTGTCTAAAGAAGAAAGAGTTTAAAGGTGAGTTACTGATGTTCTTGGGAAGTGAATTCCAAAGCTTCAGGGCATAATAGAAGGGCCTGTTCCCGAGAGAGTGTAGATGGGTTTCAGGGACACACAGAAGACCAGAATTAGAAGAGTGATAGTTACAGGGGGGGACGTAGGGTGCAGATATTGGGGTGCCATACTGAGCTTTATAGAGGAGCTTGAGGATTTTGAAGTCAGTGTGAAACAGGTAGCCACTGCAAGGACTTAAGGATAGGGTCACTTGTAATAAGCTTAGTCAGGAGTCTGGCAGCTGAATTTTAGACATGCTGCAGACTGTGCATTGATCAAATTTTTAACCACACTGTATGATAAAGCATCATAGGGTGTTATCAAGCGATGGAGTGGAAAAAAGATTTTATGACAACATTCTGAATCAAATGTTAAGCTATCATCAAAAATCACCAATAAATCAATCAATAAAGCTCAAGTACATAACCATCAACATATAGAGTCAAAGGACTGGCTTTAAAAAGTTAAGTCTTGTCACAGTTTAGTTGAAGGAAATTGGGTCATCTATGTTTTTATGTCACAGATGTTTATCTCAGTATCATCAGCATAGAAGTGATAGTTGAGGCCATGTGATCCTAACAGCCAACCAAGTGGAAACAAGTAAATGCTAAAAAGTAATGGACCCAAGATAGAGCCCTGAGGAATTACTGGACTTAACTGGACCAATTTCAGACTGAAATCCACCAAGAGAGATAAAGTGTTAGCAATCAGTAAGATAAGACTTGAACCATTCCAGAGCAATCTCTGAAGCTCCAAAAATGGTTTCAAGGCTAGGGAGTAAACGATTGTGGTCTATAGTGTCAAAGCCAGAACTGAGATCAAGAAGAATAAGAACAGATAGAGAGAGTTTGAACAACACGGTTTCTGTGCTGTGCAGTTGTTGAAAACCAGATTGGAGGGTTTCAAACAATTTTTGTACAGTCAGGTGGTAAAGCAATTGAGATATGACAGTATATGTTTGAATCTAAGCAAAGAAGGGTGTTAGTATATGAGGTGGAAATTGCTTAGGATTTCCAGAGCCATGTTGACTATCGAAAAACAATGTCCTAGGTAGGTACTGTAGGAATTATACAAATAGCTACTGTTTTAGAGTATTAGATATTATGTACTATAATCTTTATACAACACCTACTCCAAAAACGTTGTGAAGCTGTGTAAAATCTACATAAAAAACAGAATGCAAAAACTTGCAAATCTCATAAAGCTATATGTTACAATAGAAAGTAGAAAACATGTCACATGTTTAAACTAAGAAAATGTACCATTTTAAGAAACAAAATAAGGTCATTTTGAAATTGATGGCAGCAACACGTCTCAAAAAAGGTTGGGGCGGAGGAACAAAAAGCTGGCAAAATAAGTGGTACTGACAAGTAAGAGCTGCTAATTAATAAAGTTAATTGGAAACAGGTCAGTAACATAATTGGACATAGAAAGGGCATCTTAGAGAGTCAGAGTGTCTCAGAAGTAAAGATGGTTAGAGTTTCACCAATCTCTGAAAAGCTGCACCTAAAAATTGTCAAACGACTTTTAGAAAAATGTTCCTCAACGTAAAACCACAAATACAAAGACGTAAAACCACAAAGATGATAAATATATCATCTACATGTACACAATATCATCAAAAGATTTACCTAGGGAGTTCATTGTTTTTAATCCACAGGCGTGCAATGTGAAAGGGAGTGGTATAGTACTATTACTACAACTGGAACACTCAGAATCTGGTGCAGCTTAGTATGGTAGCCAATCAGCTTCTAACTTTATCTTGTTCAATTACGCTTTGGCAATAAAACCTGGCAGCTGATTGCTTTCTATGCAGAGCAGAGCTTTAACAGATTTTGCACTCTCCAGTTTTAGTAAATAACCCCCCTTATTACTGCTCAGAAGGAAACAGAATCTACACAAGTAATCAGTAAATATGACTACCCCCATGTACATATACAGTTGTGCAGTATACAGAAATATTATGTTTTTAACATATTTACACATATTGATAAAATTATTCACATCAAATAGATCCCTTTTAGATATACTGTACATCTATGAAATAAATGAAAATGCTATACATCCCTATAAAAGGATTGTATCATTTTTGAATGTCTGGTATTTATACTATTATAACTTGTACATTTCACGTAACATTAATTCTAATAAAATTAAAGAACCAAATGATTACTTAGGTAGCCTATACCGCTTAGGTACACATGCACCCAATGTGCTTTAAACTTTTGGCTCCAATAGACTAGGATTGGTTCATGCGAAAATCAGATATTTGATATGGTCAGATCTAAATATATACATGACCACAATGTAAGACAAGGAATTCCTGTTGTATGTCTGCCAGTCTTCCATACCACCAACAAACATAAAATCAAAGCCAGACAGAAATTATGAGCTATATCACCTAATTTATCTATAGCTTGTGTCCACCATTAATCGTAGTGTATTGCCACATTTACGTCATTTGTGGCTGTTGAAAAGGAGCCCTGCACTGACCAAAACTGTTTTCTAAGTCACTTCCATATGCAAACTGAGTTAAGCGTTTGAACTAAGTCCAACCACAAATTCCTCCCTTTAAAGTAAATCAAGTAACAACAGACAGCATAAGAGTTCGGGTAGTCAACATCTTTCAGTCTCACCAAAGCCCCTAAAATTGGGTGTTTCTGGGTAATGAAATCTACAGCAGTTAACTATTTTTTACTTCTTTTGCAGTTTTTTCCTCTTTCCATCCACAGTAAATAATTTCCAAGTGAAACCTGAAAATGTAGAGTCTGTATTTGTTTTAAATACCCTTATAAAATGGGATAAGCAAGGCTATGTTTTTAAAACACCTCTGTGATTTTTAGTTGTGGTTTTAAACCTATGACTACTAAAAAATATACCGTTTTCCTTCTCTTATGTGGTTTGATGTATGTTTATGGTTTCAAATGTATAGAATAAATTAAAAATGTTTAATGTGCATATTTTTCTCTGGAAATGGGAACCTAAACCAACCATTAAAAAGGGCAGGAGTTGTTAGGCAGGAACTTTTATATTTCTAGCCCATTGAAAAACAATAAGTTTGACACTGCAATGTGAAACCTATACTTTACAGAAGCTTGTGTGCGTTGTTAATTGCAGAGTCTGAGTTTCAACCTCAAGTCGTTTTTGTCTTTGATATAGTTGCTTCCTTATGCACCAAGTATGTTATTAGCTGTCTTCCTAACATCTGATAGTATATTTTTAGAGCAGGTGGTGAAATCTCTGAACAGTTCTTTAAGCCTGTGTGTGTTTTTGTCCATGTGTGTTTGTAAATGTGTGTGGTCAATAAACTGCGTATCTTAGTGCCCACCCAAGTAGATCTCCTAAAATATGTATGATACTATCTTAATTTTAGTTGAGTTGACCCTGACAAAATTCAGTTTGCAAAGACGTATTTGAAATCCGTTTTTCGGCGCCTTGAACATCTGTACTTCAGAACGGTAGGAGTACTTAAAAATCCCTGATTAATGAAATATCTGCTTGTATATGTCTGTGAAAAAGTCTATATTAAATGTCTGTTAAGGTTCTCATTTATCAAGGTTATGGTTTGTCTACTCATTCAGCCTCATTTTTCTGTATTGTTAAAGACGTTTCGTAGCTTATCCAAACCACTTCTTCAGTTCTAACAAGTGTCAGGGATAAACCCCAGCATTGATATCCACACAGGTAGCATAGTCAAGATAGATGTTGATTGTCCAAAAACAGGATGAAAGTTGTGGAGGCCACCCTGTTCTAGTGGCAGTATAAAATTCCATCATTGGTGTCAGGAAGTCTGCATAGGTGGTAATCCTTCACTTACTGTAGATGATGGAGTGATTTATTGTCAAGCCATGTTATAGAGATGTTAAAACAGCATTATATGTCCAAGACAGATGGTGTTAAAGGCTATCACCCCTTCTTCAAAGATGTTTATTCTAGTTTTACATAGATGGTCTCACTACACCTTTTTACACCTCCCATTTCCATTGAAGAAATTTTCCTTTCTTTTCTGCAGACTAAGTAGGACAAGAGAGGAAGTCTCAATAATGTGTGGGAAATCCCCTTTCAGACAGTTGTCACTGGAACTAGTGTCCCCATTGGAAGATTTCCCCTTTAATACTGCGTTGGTGATAACTCATATTTTTTAACTTTTCCTCACATTCAGTCTCGATGAAATGGTCACCATTACCCCCCACAGTTATTACCTTTTGTATCAATTGACCCTATTTTTTTTTATTAGGCAGAGGCCCTGGAGAATAAATTGGTAAGTGTTGCATATTTTTATATTACGCAGTATTTGCGGTTTTTCAAGCACAAATTGTTTAGAAAAAATACAATATAATGAATTTTATTGCACAAAAACACAATATAATACCCAGTTTTTTGGTAAAATATGTAAGATGATATCATGCCAAGTAAACAGATACAAAACATGTCATGCTTTGTGTATGCGCATGGAACAATGTTAAACAATGGTACCTAAAAATCTCCATATGTGACACTTCAAAAGCCTTTACAGATTACCAGTTTAGAGTTACACAAGAGGCCTGGTGCTAGAATTATTGCTCTCACTCATCACATTTGCGTCGATAGCTCACATGTGAGGTGTGATCACCGTTTACATAGGCATGTGGGACCAACATGTGTGTTTGCTTTAACAAAAAAATATATATTTTTTACACTGTTATAGTGTGGGCCATGACAGGTCCTCTTTATGTAAAGGTCTGGGGTCTTTAAGACCCCAAATATCTCCTCTGGCCTCCAATGAAGTCAATCAGACACAGATTGGCCTGATCAGCTGCTTCACTGGCCGGTAACCAGAAGTGACACAATCTTCATCGCTTCCTGTTTCTGACATCACACAGTGGGAGGAACAACATCAGTTCCTCTCACTGTGTGCCCAAAGCAGGATACCGCTGTTCGCATCCTTACCAGGCTCCCCGGTCGCCTGAGAGAGCCTGGTAAAGGCAGTGGTGGGAGGGGGTGGGACCCCCTTCCACCGCCCGTAAAGTAATTCAGTGGCTGTTTAGCTGCTCAGGTTATTTTTACAAGATGCAGAACTACCGGCCCTAAAGAATGATATCTAGGTCATCGTTGCATCGATGACCGAGATATCGCCCTTCCCATCCATAGACGTTCAGGTAAGTCCTATGGACAGGAAGTGAATAAATGTATGTATGTATGTTTTTATTTTTATAAAATTAACTTTGATGGGAACCTCAAAGAAGGTGGGAGCTGTTTTTTTTTTTACATAGGGTTCTATTTAAAGTGGGTCAGAGGATTTAGAAAATCACTTTCTTTCTACATACTGTATGTTTTTAGCCAAAAACTACCTGCCATTGAATATTATGCATCCATGATGCCCAGCACTCTCAGGATGTCCTCAAACTTCCAGGTTGATTGACACTGAGCTGAGGATATCTAGTGATGGAATAAGATTAATGGGGGTACAGCTACAAGGAGCAGGTAAGGAGTGCAGCCAGAGCTGCTTTTGTATTTTAAAGATTAAGAACAGGCGTGTATGTTTATTTTATTGCAGAAGAGACATTGCATTTTTAAAAATTTAGATATTAGTTGCCCTTGAACTTTAGTGTCCATAGTATGGCAGCAATAGTATGGAGACATATGTCGGGGAGGGAGTTATAAAACACAGAAAATAAAGACAGAAGACAATGGGGGAGATTTATTAAAACTGAGTAGTGCAAAATCTGGTGCAGTTCTGCATAGAAACCAATCAGCTTCCAGGTTTTATTGTCAAAGCTTAATTGAACAAGCTAAAGTTAGAAGCTGATTGGCTACCATTCACAGCTGCAGCAGATTCTTAGTGCTCCAGGTTTAGTGAATCACCCCCCATGTCCACAATCAGCAGATTACTATTAGAGAATATCTTTAATGCTCTTAAAGCAGATCAGCTCTCAGTCTCAAAATTAATGTTGTAGAGTTGCAGAGCATTGTTAGACCTTAGCCCCTTAAAGGTACGCAGACCATTCTAGCAAAGAGTGGATTCCAGCCCTGCACAGTTCACACACTGGACTGACTTAACAAAGCTGATTTGGGAATTGCCTAGCAACTAATCTTTGATAGTAACCTCTAGCACCAGTGTTAGGAGGTACTTCCCAATGACCACTAACATATGGAAGCCCATAACACCAACCCCCAACTTAACTTAATTGTGTCTTGTCATACCTCCCTGACTGGTGTTGGCAGCATAAAATCTCACATTCTCTAATTAAATCAAATATTTCACATGTGCTTCCTTGCTTCCTACAAATTCTTGTCTAGTGCATTTTTTTATCTCCCACTTAGGTAAATCTTGTCTAATAAATTTCAGTAAAAAGATAATTGCATGTTAATAGTGAAAAAATATGACCAAAGTGACTGTTATGATATTTCGACTGGTAATAATTGTAGTGATTAAATCTGCCCGGATACCTTGGAAAAAGACATTTCCTGTAATTATGCACCCGCTGCCCATAAATCTATTAAATGTGATTACTTTCAAGCAAAAAAAAAAGAGATACATTCAGCTGATGGCATGTGCTAATGAAAGCTAGCCGGCAGACAATGTTTTAATCTTGTTAGTTTAGAAAGGTGTTGCATACCAGACTGTGTCAGCATTACTGCTGAGGTGATACAGATTGGCCTCATGTTCCAATACACTAACTAGGCAAAGAGATGACGATTTTCTAATGTTTGTTTATACTAATAGAAGAGCATATCAAAGAGATTACAGAGTGTGTGGTCCACAAAAGAGGCCACCACCAAAGACTTTCATGATTCATGCTGAAAAAATAAAGCCTGTTTCAGTGCTGCTTTCTCAAGCATAGGTAGATTAAGCCAGAAAGAACGTGCTTTTTTTTCTTAATGGGAGGATTTTCTGTATTATTGGGCTAATTACAACACACATTATATTCTAAAACCGCATCACACTTGGACTTGCAAGTGAAATCAGTGCATATTTACTTTTTTCTACATAATGCTTATGGTGAATTACTGTTTTAAGAAATCACATACTGATATAGCAGACATGCATTAATTGTAAGGTCCAGATGGGTGCTTTGTAGTGATGACTAAACAGCCCTTGTTCAATTAGTTCACTATTTCACAAATCTCGCTCAAAATGCAAACATTGTAGCAAACTCTATTGAAGTCTAGGGGAACTGAAAAAAAGTCTTCTTCACCACTTTATCCAAAACAAACAAAAAAGGTTTTGCCTAACGATACACTTTAATTTGGGCCATGCAGGGAAAGGTTTATGACGAGTAGGAACAGTGTGGGGACAGTCTAGAAATTCACTGGACAGTGCTGTAGGTCTGGGGAAGGATCCTGTTCTAGCCTGTATCTGGTCTGATGCATCAATGTGCCCTGCCTTGCCAGCCAAGGGGACCTGTTTATTGGCCATTTGAAAATGTCTTGCTGTGTTGAAACTGCTTTGCTGTACTGCTTGTTACTCATTACATATAAACAGAAAATTCCCAAAAGATGTTGTCTTGCCTGGTCCCTTTAAATTGCTGCAAACCTGATAGCCCTGCCCAGCTCCTGCGAGCCCAACTTTTTATGTCAAGGAGGTTGGGTTGCTCATTCCTTCAATTTGTTGGCTCCTGCGACTGAGCTGACCAGAGGCAAAAAGCTAAGCAGTGAATTATGAGTTGTTCCTAATTTCTGGCCTGAGCCGCAAAGTTAACAGCCAGTAGTTTGCATTTCATTCTAAATTTGAATCCCGGATATCTGCCCTAAAACCAAGGTTGTGCAAACTCAAATCTCATCCCTAGTACTTTGAGTAACAATTTTTTATATTAAAAAAGAGCATTAAATTACTTTGTAGTGCCCCTCTAGACAGCCAAGTGGGGCTAGAGTTTAATTTGTAGTTAGGAAGGCCGAATATCAACCTGGGAGTGATAGCTAGTTGGGTCAAATTTTGGTCAGAACTGAGAGGTTCTGCAGGCCAGTTCCCTCATACCTCCATCTTGTCTTGGAGAAGATTCTAAAAGCAGTGGGCAGGGGGTGAGGAAGGGTGGGCCTGAACACTTGGAGGACTTTGGCCAATCCAGAAGCAGGAGGCTTGGCATGGAGCCAGGGCAGCCTTGAAATATTTTGGAGCCTGCTCAGCAGCAGGAGAGTTCAGGTGGAAGATTAAGTGAGAGGCTGGAGAGCAGGAGCCTGGGAGGGAGCCCAAATGGGAAGGGGCTCACCTACAGGCAGAGGAGCTGGAAAAAAGGAAAGCTCAGGAACTCATCGGACCCCAGAGTGAGGACCATCTGTGCAACAGGGAAGAAATGGCCCAGCAGAAGGCTTGAGAGCAGTGACTGATCCATCATCTCACAGACAGAGAACGGAGTGAGTAGACCTACACCCCCAGGGCCAGAAAGGAAACGGAGCACTCTAGTGGGAAACTGGATTATCTTGCTACCCAGGACTGTCTTCTATTTAAAACGACAGGCACTGGATCCCCTGACCAGGGATTCACCCAGTAGAGCTGGATGAGGAGAGGATTCATCTGGGGTCTGGGGTGGTACACCATGAGATGCTGGCTAGCTCTCCAGAAGAGAATTTTTGCTGTTAAAGAGACTTATACATAGTTCCAGGAAGACTGTCCTCAGTTGCCGTTCCCTTTAGACATCTCATACATCCCTTACTCCAACCAAGTTCAGTCCCCTAATAAAATTAAAAGAAACAAGCTCAAAGACTGGTTACTATCTCCCAGTGTGCAAGTATTGAAGAAAATATGTGTTGCCTGGCTGTGCAGGGCTATAGGGGCACCCAAAACTCCTAAGGGGGTAGTGCTACACCTTTACCCTTCTGCCCTATAATAGAGCTTTTATGGAATCAGTTATGGACACAACAGTTGCAATAAACTATATTGCTTTTTTGTTGTATTGCTTCTGTAGGGTTTTTTGAGCTACATAGAAGAATTATAAACCACACCTTCTTATGCTACCCTGTTCAGGCTGTTGCAGAACTGGCAATAACTGTATTTACAACCTTTTCTCTGGGGACAACCAGATAACCTCTACTCTCTTACCTTTTATGGGTCCAGTTTTTGATGATCTGTTATAAATTGCATTCTGCAACTTAAACCCTAGTTTTAATCATCCTGAATGTAGGATCAAGGTACAATAAACCGCAATGGCAATATAGCATAGGTTGCTAATGATAAATGTGAATCCTCTGTCACCACCATATAATGGAAAATGAAGGGAGGTATAGGTAAGGTGTTGAGGTTCATGCAGCTGGCAAATGCTTATGTGCAGGCAGTTAACTGAACCAAAGCACCAAATTGCAAGGTAATACAACAGAGGTTAGGGCAGGCAGCAGATGCAGTGCAGAATACAAAAGGCAAGTTCAGGGGGAGCAGGGGGAACATCTTTCAGGCTTTTTTTTCATTTGACCTGAGCGAGACATTTACCATTAAATGATGTTGCACTCATATTAAAATGTATCTGTGTGCCGTTCTACAGAATGGCAGTTATTTCAGTTATTTAGCTAGGCGTGCTGTACTAGGATGTATGCACATCCAATTTACTGTCTGACATACATGTCAAACAGTAAATTGGATGTGCATACATCCTAGTACAGCACGCCTAGCTAAATAATTATGATGCCAGCAGCTAAATAAGTACTAGGCCAGTACAGGATCATGCAGATATAGAATCCACAGGGAGTAATTGGGAGCTGATGGGTCTTACAATATGACATTCATGATATCACCAGCAATAACATTTTGTTGGAGCAGCATTCATTACTTATACATGTGGTCTCTTTACATATTTTGGTGTTATCACAGCTGAATACACGCTCTACATTTGGACATGTAAAAATGTTCTTTAAGTTAAAAAATAGAGTTCCTCTGGAAATATGCACTTTTAACCAATTTGAAAGATGGCAATATGAACTTAAAGCATCAATAAATAATGTTATACTCAAAAGATCCTTCCCATAAAAGGACCAATCTTGAGATATTATTATATAAACACAAAACACATTTACCTTGGACTGTAGCTGATAAATGCTGCTGAACTGCTTCCCTTTGTTGCCGCTGTATTATCCTTCTGCAGTGTGAACAGGGTTAAACTGAATATTCATAAACATATAAATGCAGCAGCCATCTTTAAGGAGGCCACTTTTGCAAAGCTTGTCTATGGAGTGTTTATAGTGCAGGGGGACTGAATAACTCCTGGATGACGGTGATTGGCTGATACAATAGAGCAAGAAGCCTGTGAGGAAAGAGGAGAAGACTGTCTTGAAGCAAGCAGGTGTGCCGGGAAAAGACTGGGCTGCTGCTGCTGGCTGAACAGAATCCTGCCATAGGTGACCACAATTTGGAGAAGGAAAGAGACTATTCACCTTGCCTCTGAGATCGGGACCGAAGTTTGCCAGCCACTTTTTTTTTTCATCAATCACTGGCTAGTGGGATAAAACTAGGACTGTTATAACCAGTCAGGACAGTCTTTATATACTGTTCCTAGGTAAATGCTGTTCAGTTCTGTTAATTACCATTAATCAGAATACAGAAGGCATTTAACCATATCTTTCAGAGTAACATTATTGTCTAATTTATTGTTTGTATAAGGGCACTTGCTAATCCTCTCTCCTTTTAGGCGATGCTTGGCCTAATAAATTCTTTAAAATATCTCAAGATGTGCCAATAAGCACTGAGTGAGTGAGGTGTGTCATCTTCAGGTGTGAAGTAAAATCACAAAACAATTCAGCAGCTACTTTGGGGGTTAGTGCTACAAGTGGGGGTTCTTCCGGGATTTGAATTTGGGACAGAAAAAAATTAATAAATCCAAAAAAACTGCTTGCGCATCCACGTCTAAAACTCATTAAAAGAGTGCAGCACTCTCCAAATAAAATAAACTGTATGTGATCTCCAAACGCTGTGATGTAATTTGCATCAAACTAAAATATTACATACAAAAGCATGTGTGAAACAAATTATATGGTGAAACAACCTCAAAGAATTCATACCAACGAAACTCCCATATGCTGGGCATATAACTTCAGAAAACAGGTGCTAGTACTAAACAAAGTGAATATGTGCAAAACACAGTGAAGTCCCAGAGTGCAATATATGAGTAAAACAATAAAATAATTCAACAAGTGATCTTCTTTAAGCAAATTGTCCAGTGTTGGCAGCCAGTGTTCCCTTTAATCACCTATTGCAAGTCAGAACACTCACCTTAATGTGAAGGCCCCAGCGGGAGGAGTGGGAAAGCTATAGAAGTTGGATAAGATGGGAAAGGTCTTGCAGCCAGGTGAAGTAATGTGTTCGTTGTGTTGCGCTCCTGATAAAAATCTCTACTGTGTTAATAATTCTATCTACCCAAAGTAAATATTTATGTAATCAAGTGATATACAAAAAAATAAAAAAATATATGGACAGTGATTCGAAAAAAACTAAATATAATATCCACTAATATAAAGAATATCTAAATGTGAAAATGATACTCCCAAAAAATACGTGATGCGATGATGTGTACTTGAAAATAAATATAAATAAACCAATATTACATCATGATTAGAGAATAATCAAAGAATGTGAAATATATAAAAATAAAATAAATATATATACACTGCAATAAAATAGATAATTAATTTGTGATAATAATGTCCTTTAAATTCAGTGACTTTGTGCTTGATTAAATCTTGATATGGTGACTTATTGTGAATCCGTGACTCTCTTTGAATCCTTAATTAGTGAAGATGTATGCTCACCTCCTTATTAGCCTGCAATTAGGCTATATACACTTGTGGTTCACCTCCTATGGAACCTGCTTAGATGGAATTCCTCCTTTACAGATAAAAATAGCTATCACAACCCCCTGATGAAGCCACGTGACCAGTGGCGTAACGCGTAGGGGTGGGGCTGGAATGTCACTCGGAGAAAGCCGGATTGTTTGACAGACGGCGGGTGCATGACTCAACGGCTGGCGGATTACTCGTGCTATGCAATTTGTCTTACACTTCATACAACAAATGTGAGTGTATCTTTTGGAAGCAATAAAGCAGAAATCTTTTATAAGGATAAAATACTATGTTTGGCAATTTGTCCCCACATATGGAGAAACGCATGGAGAGGAAATCATAAGGGGATTTGAGTATCGCAAAGAGTGATCAATCCCATATGGGCTAATTAAGGATAACGGATATCCACATTTCACAATCTGTAAAGGAGGAATTCCATCTAAGCAGGTTCCATAGGAGGTGAACCACAAGTGTATATAGCCTAATTGCAGGCTAATAAGGAGGTGAGCATACATCTTCACTAATTAAGGATTCAAAGAGAGTCACGGATTCACAATAAGTCACCATATCAAGATTTAATCAAGCACAAAGTCACTGAATTTAAAGGACATTATTATCACAAATTAATTATCTATTTTATTGCAGTGTATATATATTTATTTTATTTTTATATATTTCACATTCTTTGATTATTCACTAATCATGATGTAATATTGGTTTATTTATATTTATTTTCAAGTACACATCATCGCATCACGTATTTTTTGGGAGTATCATTTTCACATTTAGATATTCTTTATATTAGTGGATATTATATTTAGTTTTTTTCGAATCACTGTCCATATATTTTTTTATTTTTTTGTATATCACTTGATTACATAAATATTTACTTTGGGTAGATGGAATTATTAACACAGTAGAGATTTTTATCAGGAGCGCAACACAATATGAATTATTAACTTTATGGACACAGTGGTAGTTGTGTGTTGAGTGTTTGCGATCCAATTTACACTTGTGACATTTTGTGTCCATTTTTTGGCGATCTTGGGGGGTTGATATTGGGTGGATACAACTTGGCTCGCAAGTCATACAGATATCTGCTTAATGTGTTTGTTGGCTTCACTCAAATTGAATTGGGATCAGCCTTGTCCTTATGATCTTCCTGAGGGTGAGCCACAGAGTGAAGATTTGGGTTTAAAATTGATCCCAGAAGTAGTTTCGATGAAGGTTCTACAGAAAGTTCATGTCAGTGTATGCAATTTTACTGATTCTCTAACAAAACTTTGACTTCTCTACAAAACATGACTTGGTGGGAAGAGCCTCAGAAATGTTGGAAGACCAGTTCTATCCAAAGAACTCCCCTATGATGCCTGAATGGAATGAACGGTCCAAAGCGCAATTTCTAAACTGGCACCAAAAATTAGTTTGATGTGCGATGCGCAAAGAATGCTTAACACTGCTTTAGTCTGCAAGAGGCCAAACCATTCCAAAAAAGGTCACAATTGAAGAGGACGGGAGTTATACAGACATCCAGAAGTCCCTATGCTTCTCAAATTGTGGTGATGATGAAGAAAAATGGTTCACTGAAAATGTGCATTGACTGTTGCACCCTTAACGAAAGAACCATCCCAGACCAGTACACCACTCCTCGAATAGACCAAGCTCTGCAATGTCTATCAGGGACCTAATGGTTCCACTCCATGCCACCTGACGATCAGAAGAAAAACTCTATCGGCCCGGTGGAGTTCTTTGAGTTTAACCAAATGCCACAAGTCCTAACAGGATCCCTTGCATCTTTCCAGCATTTGAAAGAGAAAACTGTTGATGACATGAATATTATTTAAGTGTTGGTGTACATGGACATCATTGTCATCTTTGGATGGACTTTAGAAGTGCATTAGGAGCGTTTGGAAAAAGGTTTGAAGCTACTCTATGAAGAAGGGCTGAAATTGTCTCTTGAGAAGTGCCAGTTCTATCAGCCAATGGTCACCTACTTTGGGCATGTTTTCTCCACTGAGGGAGTGGCCACTGACTCCAAGAAGTTGGAAGAGATCACCGTCTGACCAAGGCCCCAAAATGTGAATGAGCTGAGGTCATTTCTGGGGTTCTGTTCCTACTACAGGAGGTTTGTGGAAGGGTTCGCAAAGATAACCCAATCCCTCACTGAGCTCCTGCGGGCTGAAGAAGATGAAGAAGAGCAAAAGACCTCAGAAAAAGTTCATCAAGCAAAAGGGCCATGGACAAGCTGAAAAAATACTTGTACTGGTCAGAAATTGAGGTTATGATAGATAACAACCTTCTGACATGTTCACTCGTGTTTCTACCATGATCAAACTGGATGCTATGGGGCATCGATGGTTGGTGGCACTATCTGGGTTCCATTTCAGTTTGCAATACTGCTCTGGAGTTGGGAATAGAGACGCTGATGTTCTGTCAAGAAGAGACTATGACTCAACTCAGACTATGCCTGCTAATCTTCTCTCCTTTTAGGCTACGCTTGGTCTAATAAATTCTTTTAAATACCTCAAGGCGTGTCAGTAAGTGCTGGGTGAGCAGGGTATTTCATCTTCAGGTGTGCACAGAAATCACAAAACAATGCAGTATATGCTCTGGGGATAGTGCTACACACTTTTTTTTTATTAGCGCAACTGTTTAAACAGTAGCACTGTGGGGCAGATTTACTAAAACTGGATCACTCAAAAAATGGTACAGCTGTGCATGGTAGCCAATCAGCTTTTAACTTCAGCTTGTTCAATTATGTTTTCACAATAAAACCTGGAATCTGATTGGTTTCAATGCAGAGCTGTGCCAGATTTTGCCCTCTCCAGTTTTAGCAAATCTCCCCCTTTATCTTCCCCTCTTCTTCACCTACAAATGCATTTTTAAATAACATATCTATTCTGACAAATTACAGCTAAACACTAGCCTTGCCTTTTGTCTTGCACAGCAATGCAGTCTCTTCTTGTGTACCAAGATTGCTTACTCCGATTTGACTGTGAGCATACCGTGAGCCTATTACAGTGTACATTAGAAATTGTAGCAAATAGAGTCTGTCTCATTTTCTTGCTGGAGGATAACCAGCATCATCTCACCTTTTGCTTCCCAGTCTGACTGTCCCTATCCTGTAGCGTGAACACAGATACAACACCTCCTGCGCTCAGGGACCTGGATCAGTAGAGGGACGATGGATCAATAGTATAAGGCTGTACGTAAATTTGTCCCAGACCGATCAAAGGATGTACAGCTCCAATACAAAGATGGGAGAACAAAAACAGAGCCTTGCACATCACCTCAGTAAACAGTTAGTAGATTTATTGATTTAAGAGATATACTCACAAAAGAAGTAATAAAACAGGCATATAAAATCCAAACGCGCATCCAATGATAAGGAGACACATGCGAATCCCATCTGAAGGGGAAATTCTCAGAATGACGTTGACTCGTTACGAAGGGGGGTCCCTTCTACATCACAGCTAGTCAGACTGACGGGGCCCTCTCCTACATATAGTCAGTAACTGTGTGTGAACACTCCCCTATGGGAGGGACATACACATCATATGGGGTAGGGCCCACGTGTCACAACAAAAGCATGCATATGTGTAAAAACCGTGGAGATAGGAAATTGATAAACATTAAAAAGCATTATTAGAGGTACAATTGTAGAAATATGACTACCAAACAAAACATGCTAAAATGACATGATGTATGTATACTTGATGTTTCCATTCATCTAAAATTTCACTTAAAAGTGATCTTAATGTTATATATATATATATATATATATATATATATATATATATATATATATATGAATATGGGTATAAAGAGTGAGCATTGAAAGGTCATCAGTGTCATCAAAATTAAGATTAGAACAGATTATTATTACATGAGGGATTTGAGATCCCTGCTCCTTGGAGCTTACAATCTAGGAGGGAGGGGTGAATGGTACAGTAGGTAGTCACTGTGGGGGATGGAGTGGTTGGAAGAGTGGAGGATTCCAGAATTAGCTGAGGGCAAAAGGCAAGTAGAGTAGGTAATAGTCTGATATATTGGGGTAGGGAGTTCCAGAGGATGGGTGACGCCCTGGAGACGTCTTGGAGACGAGCATGAGAGGAGGAGACAAGGGAGCTAGAGAGTAAGGTACTTGTAAAGGTGATAAATTTACTTGATTCAGATGTGATACTACTATAAAATTACCTTGAAGTTGCAAAAAGCTCGGGATCCGTTAAATAGTGATTTATATTCATTTCTATTGGGATCATATAAAAAAGCACTGTTAACAGCTTGCAGTAATGACCTCATAGAATTCACTATCATTTTGAATCAATCAGCTGGTATCTTGAAGCCATTCTCACAGGTTCTCGAAGGGTGTATTAGTCAATGTCTAAGATTAGTAAAATGGCAGTGGAGGGAGGAGTTGTAGCTGCAGGGTTAGCTCACGTGGCGGTGGAACCAGAGGCGGTCTGACAACTCATGGGGCCCTGGGCAATAGGGAATCATGGGGCCAATGTGTCCTTGCCTAAACTCAAAAAAACCTATGAAAAAGGTACTACGGGCATCTCATGGGGCCCCCTACTGACCCCAAGCCCTCGGGCAGTGCCCGAGTTTCCAAATGGTCAGTCCGCCCCTGGGTGGAATGCACTCCGTCATCCGAGATCGCTACTGCAAATGCACTCCAGCCGCCATTTTCACACAGGAATCGTCATACAGGGGACAGTCAACCTCCGCGCATGCGCACAAACACCCAAGCTTCGTAACTCCACTCATATAGGAGTCAGAAGAGGGAAAGGAGAGAGAGGGGAAGAGGCTGCGGCTGCGCACAGTCTCGGGCTATTAAAAGGCGGCACGTACAGGACCAGGGAACGCAGAGATGCGAGTCTATGTTCAATCCCCTGAACAACGGGGGGGGGGGGGGACCAACTGTCTACAGGACAACTGAAATAAATGTAGAAAAATTATGTATAACCAAAAATATATTTTAAAAAAACATATATATATATATTGATAAATATATATATGGATAAATTGCCAATACTGAGGGATGGTAACTGTGAACAGAGGAAAAAACAAGAAGCCTGGACTGGGGAGTCTCAAATGGGGAGTGAGAGGAGACAGTTGGAGTGCTGCAGAGTTGGAGATGCTGCTAGTTGGCAGAGTTTGCCACTGTGTAGGTGTACTGTGCTGCGGAGGCCGCTGCCAAATAATGCGTGTTGTGTACAGTGTGCTGAGAATGATGTGTGCTGTATGTACAATGTTATTTTACCTTGTGTTTGAATAGGCAACTAAGCATTTCCAACTGGAATATAAAAATGTTAAAATACTTTATTAAAATGAATGTCACATTTTTGAATGGGTTAGCATTGTAACCAAAACCTTTTTTCATGGGCATTTTGCTTTCAGGATAAATAATGTTTCATCAGGATGAAACAGGAAAACTGCAGTGAAAACATACTGTGCAAAAGTTATCAACATATTTGTACAACACAAGGCAAAATAAATCCAATATATGTCTAAAATATCTTCCACAAAAGTAACCCAATTATAGAAATGTTAGCTTAGTGCTGTACAGTAATCAGGACATGAATTGTAGGGTAAATGTCTGTAAATTGAAGTCTGGACGTAGTATTACAGTATATATTAGTAAAACATGTTTTGTTGGCTGAGTAGATCTCATAGGTCATATATTACATTCACCAAACATAAAACAATTTGTACTGTTACCTTAGCTCAACTAAAACAAACTTTAATGGAAGCCAGAATGATATTTTCATATGAATAGCATGCATGTAGCATAGCATATGCTGCCTGCAGTGGTTAAAACTTTGGCCACATACCAAATGTGACGGGCCTCCAACTATGTATAAATCAAGCTGCTCAAATATCTGACAGTCAACCAATGAGCAGACCACCAGAAAGGAGATTGTATGCAAACCTCCAGAAATCTGTCAGTACAGATAGAAGGAACAATCAAACACTGGTTCCTGTCCAGAATATCTAAAACATAATTACTGGAAGTTAAAAAGTACAGCTTGACCCGTTACAATAAAGAAAAAAAGGTTGTGAAAGTCCTCAAGAGCTGTTGCTGGGTTATTCCACATTTTCGTGTCCATGCTTTGTTTTGTCAAAATGTAAGTGAAGTGGGTACAGTTAAAGGAAACATATCAGCTAAACAACCAAAGAGTCCTACAAATTCTACTGAAAGAATACAGACTGGTAAGAGTTAAGGACACATTGTAGGATCTCTGCTTTCTCATCGGTCCCTGGGAGGAGCTACTGCTGGTATAGGTGGCTGTGTTGCATTGGAAATTTCTGTGCTGCTTTAGGATCTTTGTGCCTATGCTGAACTGGATAATGGAGTGGAGAGTGTTCAGTAAGCAATCTCATAATAAATGAACAAAAAGGCTAGGAGAAGATAGAGAGACACAGATGAGGTTGTTGATTTTAGGATACCATATATTGCATGTTCCTAACAGGATTTGGGGGGCTGACAGGCATTAGAGAAGGCCTTGAGTGGTTAAAGTGGTGGTTAATATGAGGGCCAGATGGTATGCAGTTATATCATAAACTTAAAAAAAAATAGTTACATTTAATCAAGGAAAACTTTACATCAATCCAGCCTGATTGATGTGAATTGAGTTTGTTTCTAAAATACTTATCAAGAGCCCCATCTATGAAATATATGTTCCTTGACTACTTTGACTAGCATGCTGTCTTTTTGGTGACTTACGTACATTGGTTATGGATGGTTCCCCATTCGGAAGTTGGTCCTTCTATTTTAAGATTATTTGTACAAAACCATTGGCCGTTTACTGAATGTACCTGAATTTCCTACCAGAGAGGCAGTAGCTTTGCCTTGGCTTACTCATTGGCACTTCTATAGGTAATATGCACATGCTATGAATTCCAGTCTCCCCTACTGGCTGATATTACTCTATTAAAGATTAGGAGTAGGTTCCACTGTACTGATTCTGTCACGTGTGCTCCTGAAGAACGATTCCCGAAACACGTTGAGTCCACATGTGAAATGAATCAGAATTTTTGCATGCTGTGAAACCCTGTGTGGAGAGTAATTTTTAATGTTGCATAATAGATTTTTAATGGTAAATACTAAAGTTGTTTTTATGATAATCAGTTTCTCTTCTATATGTCCACACAAAGTCCATGACTACATATTCTGTTTATAGTTGTACATATAGTGTATAGTAATGAGGTGTATTTTGGTGAATAGTGAATCTGCTGCCCTCTACTGTGTGCTATAGTAAGTGGCTGAGTTATTTACATCACTTCCTGTCCTTGCTAGCTGGGTCATAAACCCCAGATTGGAGGACTTTTCATACCTTTATAAAGAGGAGTTTCCAGGAAGTAGAAATGAGCCACTGTCCTGTCCATGGAGTTGCTGTTGTTGTATTTTCACCTAGAACAAAAGACACTATTACAAACTACTAGGGAGAGTAGATAGGCTGATTCTGAGCTCCAGTACTACACCACAGTTCTTGCCACTGAGAAGTCCCATTTCAGGCTGGTTAGACAACACTTGAAGGATACTCCTATGACTGCTGATCTTGTCTTCAGGTCACTGACACAAAGACAGCCACCACATCGTCCTCAGGGGCCCCTCCAATTGGACTTTGCTACAACATTCATCTGGAGGTATCTCTATTAATAATTATATATACCTTGGTATATATGTACAATTCCACCAGAACACTTTGCTGATAATACTTGTTTGTACATTGGATGTACTGTATGTACTGTTATTAATCTCTTTTTTTTATAAAGCTTTTATTACTTCTATACTGGTGTGCATCTATATGCTTATGGCTTATGTTATATTCAACACCCATAACTGAAAGTAGACATTCACTTTAAAAGCCATTGCTCTGCAAGAGGTTGAGTATTAATTATTCAGACAATATATATGCTGAACGTGAAGTTACCTGTTAAACAAATACCACTGTGCAAAAACACCCATAGCCTATGCAAAGTTTGCCAAAATGGGATTCTTTTTATAAGACATGAGAAAGTCAGATCTGTATACTAAGATAGTTTTGTTTTGCAATCATCTTGGCAGCCAGCTTAACTTATACCATATAATGTGTTTTAAATTAGCGAAAATCCCCCACCATGATCTTAAGTTTTATTAAGACTAGAGACAAAAGGACGTTACATTTGAAGAATGAGAAACAGTTCAATAAAAATAATAAACAGAAAATGATGTAGACATTGAAATAAAGTGCCACACACGGAACAAATTGCTTATGATAGAAATTACCATTACTTTATTACAGAACAAGCTTTTCTCTTCTTCTAAGCAGTTACACATCTTCACAGCACACATGTAACTACCAAGACATCAAAGGTTTAGTATTGTTAGAGTTCCAGTGAGAGTGACAGGCAGCTAGACAACTTTTCTTGCATTAGAAAAATCCTGGACCCAACATAACCTTCAATCTGACAGGGCTAATAGGAGGATATAGCATATGTGTAGGTTTGACCTGTATTAGACAATGCAGGAATAATTCAAAATGATGGGGGGATCACTAACAATAAGAAGCCCACCTTAGTTACCTGTGCTGAACCCTACCATGTCTCCATGATTTCCCATTCATAGCAAGTCATTATAATTAGCAAGCATCAGACTATATTTATCTAATTTACAGTAAGTCATGATGTAATAGAAAGCTCACGACTCCAAATCCTACTTACAATTCCTTTTAACCTCCTCAGCAGTCTGATTATTTCTGATTTTTTGTGCTGAAAGCGGTACCATTTTTTTGCATGGAAATAATTTTTTATTGTAGGCTGTAATTTTTAGGAATAACTCACTGAAATCTGTACGAACAAGAGTCTAGTAAACATCCCGGGTAGGATAAAATTTGAAACACGAAAAATCATAAATTATAATTTAATAAATAATCATGAAAAATAATAATATAATAATAATAAATTTAATTCAATAATATAATCAAACCAAAAACACTGAAATTTGAAATACAGAGGAAAATTCACTGAGCAAAGTTGCAAAATCGTTTTCAGTGTCTGATGACGAATTTCCCCACGAATCATTATCACTCAATTCTGCAAGTGGTTCTGATTTACTATCGCTGTTCTCTAGCTGGTCTAAAACCGCTTTTGACATAAAGGGACGCTTTTTGGACGCCATGGACTTTTCTAAGTTACCAGGCAGAAAGAACAGTCAAAATGCAGGCAGGACACAGGACAAAGCAGTAGGGACAAAATGTATGTGAAATGCATTGAAAAAGCAATGTTTTACTATGTAATAATCATTTTTTTAAAAAATGACTTTTTTTTTAAATTTCAAATTTGCCGCCGGTTCCGGCGCCCATACGTCCCGACGTCACAGGGACCGGAACACGGAAGCCGGATGCCGGCATCGGCCAGAGGAGATGGCCGGGGACGCTGCAGGGGACACATCGTGGGAGCGAAGGACAAGGTAAGTGCTGCAGGGACTCCCTGAGCAACGCCACATAGTAAGCCTGAGTGTAGCTCGGGGATACCGATCTTGGTACTCAAATTTTACCCCGAGCTACACTCGGGATTACCGCTAAGGAGGTTAAGAGTATTTTTGGGTTCCCTGTCTGTTCTGAGTCTACTTTGGAATTCCAGCCCCTGCTGACACTATCATGAAACCTTTACCCAGGAGGACTCCCTGGCTTTGAACCATAAAATAAACACACAGTTTAAGGTGAGCAAATATTCTAATTGTGTTGATGTCAGAGTATAAGGAGTGCAAGCACAACAAGGATGACAGTAGATGTGCATAAAAGAAAATGTAAACACGCGGCACAGTTCAAAAAAGTAATATAGCACAGTATCACTTAAAGCAAACCTAAATGTCCTGCAGGATCAGAATTTAAATATCAATTACGTATATTCCTCCCCAAGTGAGCTGACATGAGCAATCAAGATGTCAGGCTAATTTACTTATGGGTTCTCAGTTGCTGGTAACTGAGTTGAACTTTTGAGATGAATACTTTTGTTATTAGCAGTAATGTCCCTTTTTTGTATCACATAAAATAATGGTGACAATCTTCTGTGCGCTTGATGGGGCCCTAGTTGGTGCACATTAAGGGTCAGATCCCTTCTTGTGTAAAAGCAAGCTTTCCTCAAGATGGTATAGCCACAGAAAGATTCCCCCTTTAAGTGATGTTGAAACTGTGTAACGTCTCTTTAGCACAAAGGATGAAGGCAAGAATTTGCTGAAATTGAAAAGGGGGGGGCAGACTTTAGCAGCGGTTGTACCCCTAAGGATAGTGAACTAGTCTGGTGAAACAAGTTCCTTTGGGACTTGGAGAGACTTGAGATGAGACACTAGTGTAATCCTGTCTGCAAGGAGCACGTGCTATAGCCAAGTCTCCTGCGGTTTCAGGATTTTAGTGAAACCCTAAAGCAGTAGGCTGTAGTTCTGAATGGGCTAGGCAGTATGAGTCTCAATGTGACAATCTGTGGTGTAAGGTGTACTGAACTGAATAATTGAAATTAACTCAGTCACTTGTAACTTGTGATGATCTGGGTTATGGAACTCTCTCTCCCAGTTTGTAGCTTATGCAGGGTAAGAGGTAGTCTCTCTGTTGTGGGGGCCCATGTTCTCTTGGTTCCTCTGTTAACCTCCCTGGCGGTATTCCCGAGTGTAGCTCGGGGTAAAGTTTCAGCACCACAAGCGGTAATCCCGAGCTACACTCGGGAATACCCTGCAGCGCTGCTGCGGGATCTCTTCTTCACTTACCTTGTCCTGCGCTCCCGCAATGTCCCTCCTGCAGTGTCCCCTGCAATGTCACATTCACTAAATTCACTAAAATCACATAGTAAAACATTACTGTATCAAACCATTTCACATACATTTTGTCCCTAGTGCTTTGTCCTGTGACCTGCCCGCATTTTTACTGTTCTTTCTACCTGGTAACTGAGACACGTCCATGGCGTCCAAAAAGCGTCCCTTTAGGTCAAAAGCAGTTTTAGACCAGCTAGAGAACAGCGATAGTAAATTAGAACTACTTGCAGAATTGAGTGATAATGATTCGTGGGGAAATTTATCATCAGACACTGAAAACGATTCTGCGACTTAGCTCAGTGATGTGCGAACTTGGCGCTCTATTTAAAATGTCAGTGTTTTTGGTTAGATTATATTATTTAATTAAATTTATTATTATTATTATTTTTCATGATTATTTATTAAATTATGATTTTGTGTTTCAAATTTTAACATATCCGGGATGTTTACTAGACTCTTGTTCGGACAGATTTTAGTGAGTTATTCCTAATTACAGGCCTACAATAAAAACAAATACATATTTCCATGCAAAAAAATTTACCGCTTTGAGCACAGAAATACTGACATAATCAGACCGCTAGGAAGGCTACAAAGCAATGCAGATGACAGTACTATGATTTGCCTATTTGTATAGAAAACCTTCAGCGCAATGACAACCTCCTAAATAACTACGATTTGCCTGTATACAGGATTGGCTGTCCTACTTGTCAGCAATACCAACAGTCTGCAGTCCTTCTTTCCTTATCCACAAAGCTGCCCAATCTAGTCTGGAGTCCCACATGGCCTTCTCCACACACACACACACACACACCTGTCCTTCGCCTCTCACCGTCCACCTCCTTCCTGTAGAGTTCCAGAGCTTCTCAATATATACGTTCCCGCTCTTTTGCCAGCTCTTCTGGGAAATGTAGTCTGTCTACTCTTTGAGTGCAGAAGTCCTGCTGCCAGCATACAAGTTCAACAAGGCTATGCTTCAATAGAGTTTGGACAACTGAACCACAGAACACTGCCATCTTTTGTTTAATTAACATCCTGCAACCAATAATAATGCAGTGTGTTACATTATTCCCCATACAGTCAATACAGGCATCTCAGTTTATTTGTTTCTTAGATCAGACCAGCAAAAGAAATGGGTAATTGCACCTTGAAACAACAGGATCTACTGTAGCCCGCAGTCACTATTCTAAAGAAATGTTAGCAACTTGCAACTTAAAGCGTATCTATGTTTAAAATTTTAAAGTATCTCTAAAGGCAAAGCTTTTTTAGTTTGGATAGAGTGGAGATAGAGTAGAAAACCTATTAGGGTTTTTAATTGCTGTCTGTGTCCCCAATAGGGAGGTTCATCCTCTCTATTTGTCTTGTTTACCATTATCATTGAAAGTGAAAGTAAAAGAAAATCCAAAATTTTGGGTTGTCCCCAGAATGAGTAAAAGAGGGGAAATCTTCCAACACTAGTTCCGATGACCTGGGAGGCCCCAAGAGATTCCCTTAATTTGCAGGGATTTCCTTTCACTTCCTGTTCAGGATAAGGAACAGGAAGTGAAGGTAAATCTCTCCAATGGGACACAAATGGCAGGAAAAAAAAAGCTGACAAGGGTTATTACCAACCCTATTGAAAATGAAAACAAAAGTTTTGCCAGTAGTTTCACTTTAAATCACATATTCATTTCCACTTTGTGGTTCCATTTCATGTAGCCTACCCCTCTTAATCTGAACGGTCACCACACATTTACTTCCTTGAATTCTGTGACACATATTTACCATGCCCTGTGAGTAGACACTGTTGTGTCAAGTGATGAGAGGAGGAGTTTTAGGAGGCTGAGCATGGGATATGTAGTCCTTAGAAATTAGAAGTAAAAAGCAGAAGAAAGCACTTCCGCCTTCCACGGCCAGTGCATGCTCCGAAACGCGTCGCAGTGCACCCTGGGATCTGACGTCATCACGACCAAGCCGCCGCTATGTTCCAGCGTGCGTTCCATCCGGCTCTGGGGGAGGACGTGCACGCCGGACGGCCTCACCGCTGTTCCCCTCCAGCCACCACGCTGTTCTAGCCGAGAGCTGACCTCCCCACATCGCAGTAAGATGACAGCTCTTCACCTGGGTTACCACCCCACCGTTAACTATTGTTAACCACAGTTTTTAAGCTTATGATTACTTCACACATGTGAGTGTTTCTACATTTAGACTTGAATTAAAAGACTTATTGCACTTAGAGGCGCTTCTCTCCTTTTCTCACCCTCAATATTTGCACTGCATAACTTTCAGAGCAGTTGCATCTTTCAGAAGGCTGGGTGTAATACAAACAGTTTTATTTTGGCATAAAAAACTGTATGTGAAGTAATACCCACATAGGAGCCACTGGTTAGAATGGTCCTCTATTCCTTATATCGGCCCCCTCAAGAACTTCAGCCTATCTGATACACTAAGTTGAATGCACAAAGCATGCAATATCACAGAAAATCACTAGAGGAAACACCTGATACCCAGCAGTGGTATTGTGTCAAGAAACAGGCACTAAACAAGTTAATAAAGGCATGTCTAAAATATATTGTCACACAATATGAATAGTAACGAAATAAAGCATAAGGATTGATTGGCAATAGTAATAACACAATTTGGCATACAGTGTGATCAGTATCAAGCACTATGCATGGGATGACACTTTGCACACGATCAGCCTAAACAGTGGCAATGCCACCGAAGTGCATCAGTAATGTGGTTTAATTTACTGAGTTCAGGAGACTATACTGCAAAGGTGCATTAATGGTGACTGTGCTAGGCCTAGAATAACTGGATGGGGGTATCATTTATAGAAGTAGTAGAAATGGGAGAGCTTTTAGAAGGGCTTTATTGGGTATTCCATTATTGTATTCTTCTGCCGGCTATAGTTGGGTGCACTTAATATTAGTCTTGATAAACCAGCATGCAGTCTAGGTCAGACATCTAGCAACTCAGTTCCTGCTAATCAATATGTGAATGATGGGCAGTCCACCCCTCTCACCATTTTTGGTAAAGTTCCCACTGTAGTAAAGGGGCCCCTTGTCTTTACACAGATGGTTCCGGTAGTCAGGAGTGCAAGAGAGCAGGCTCTGGTCCCCACTGGCTTAGCCTTCTGTCGATGTGTGGGCAAACAGGCAAATGTGCTCACCTGGACTCCTACAACACCAAGAGGAAGAAGTTCTTAGAACAAGATATTCCACCATTCCCTCTCTGCCCTGTGTCCTATGGGAACTGTAGTGTAAAGGTCCCATGAGTCTCACTCTATGGCTGCTGTCCTGGACTTCAATTCCCATGGTTCTCTGCATTCTGCATAGCAGTTCATAGGGTTTCCTAGCTATAGCTCTCCCCTGCTGACTGGAGGGTATAGTGCAACACAACACCCAGCATAACAGTAAAAACTTTTTAAAACTTTTGACTAATTTGCTGAAATACACTATATTGCCAAAAGTATTGGGACACCACTCCAAATCATTGGATTCAGGTGTTCCAATCACCTCCATGGCCACAAGGGTATAAAATCAAGCACCTAGGCATGCAGACTGCTTCTATAAACATTTGTGAAAGAATGGGTCGCTCTCAGGAACTCAGTGAATTCAAGCGTGGTACCGTGATAAGTTGCCACCTGTGCAATAAGTGCATCCGTGAAATTTCCTTGCTACTAAATATTCCACGGTCAACTGTTAGTGGAATTATAACAAAATGGAAGCAACTGGGAACAACAGCAGCTCAGCCACGAAGTGGAGGGCCACGTAAAATGACAGAGCTGGGTCAGCGCATGCTGAAGCTCACACTGCGCATTAAAGGCAAATTTGTCTTTATTTGGTTTTGCAGTAAATCAAACAGTACATAGTATGAAAGAAAGAATTATGAGAACATCAACAGTGATAAGGGTGAAAAAGCACATTCAAATGGGAGTTGGCGTAGTCTATGAATTCAGGAGATATGGATACCTTCGTAGTTATAGAGGGGGCATCCCCCAACAGGCGATATTCAAGGGTGATACAATAATTCCTTAACGTCTAAATGAAAACCCTTGTAGAGAATAGTGGAAACGCTCGAGAGAGAGGCAGGGAGAGAGAGATATAGGAAGGGCAAGAGGGAAAGAGATGGGGGGGCGAAGTGAGTCAAGAATGTGAAAGAGGCTCAGAGAAGAGGCGGAGGGGAGGAGGGAAAGGAAGAGAAAAAAAAAAGGGGGGGTGGATGGGAGAAGATCCTGGGTGGGGAGGATGGCCGGAGCAGACTTGTTAGGTGGCCCGCCTCTGGTATTTCGCCAGAATGGTCCCCCATGTCGCCCCCTCAGGGCGTGTCAGATAGTCGAATCGGGGTGTATGCCTTGGGGCGTTGAGTATGACTCCATCAAATCCCATCAGGGGCGCACAGATTTCGCAGGCGTGAGGAAGAGGAGAAGTGGAGCCAGACCGACCACAACAGCTTGTGTTTATCGAAAGTGTCGTTGTCAAATGCCAATATTTCCTCCATACGCATGGTATCGTTTAGCACCGAGACCCACAAGGGGAGTGGCGGGGGGGTCGACGACCTCCAGAAGAGGGGGATCAATTGGCGGGCCATGGATAGGAAGAAGCATAGCAAGCTTTTCTTCTGAGAAGCTAAAGAGCCCGGAAGGATCGAGAGGAGGGCAATTTCCGGAGTGGGGGTCAGAGCTTCGCCATAAATCTCGGCAAAGACCTGTCGCCAGTAAGGTTGTATTAGGTCGCATTCCCACCAGATGAGTACCTACTGCTTTAGAACAGCGCCAGCACAGGTTCAGTGTCGAGGGGAATATTTTGTGTAGAGAGAGGGGGTCCCTGTACCATCGGGCGAGGATCTTAAAGTTCTTCTCTTGTGAATAACAGGAAATGGACGACTTATGGGTGAAGTGATATGACTTGGACCAATCTGCGTCCAATATGTCCCTGCCGAGTTCTCGGGCCCACGCCTTGGTGTAGGGGGGGGGTTCGGGGTGGAGAGCGTCGTGTAGAGATTTATATAGGGTGGCTAGGACATGTGTAGGTGGACCGGGAAGAGAGCATAGTCGCTCAAACTCAGTGGGTGGTCGGTGAATGTCGGGGGAGGAGTGTAGGTGGTTGCAGAATGTGGATAGGCGTAGAGTCGTCAACCAATCCCGAAATCCACCCTGGAGGAGCGGGACACCTGATTGGGGGCAGATGAAGTCACGGGCGACGGGCCAAGAGGTGCACGTGAAGGGGCTGATGGCCGCAGCACCTACACTCTGGGGTAGGGCAGGGTTGTTGAACAGGGGTGATAGAGGGGAGGGATCGGATGACACTAGAGCAACCACGCCCTGTCTGTACCACAGACACAGAGAGGCCAAGATCAGCGGGGATAGGCCAGAGAGACGCCGGTGTTCTCGGCTGTAACCCCACAGAAGAGCTCGGAGGTTGACCGGGAACAGATCCTGTTCAACCATGCAGGAGGCCTTGAGGAATGGCCTGGGGAACCAGTCTAGGATTCGGGCCGTCAATGTAGCTTTGTGGTATAGCTCAAAGTCCGGTAGACCTACGCAGCCCCTGGACTTCGGGTACGTGAGCACTCTGTGTTTTAGCCTTGAGAGACCTTGGCGCCAAACAAATCTGATGGACAGGGAGCGTAGGGCGAGGAAGAAACTCTTAGTGATGGTGATTGGTACGGTCTGGAAGACGTATAGTAATTTTGGTAGGGTGTCCATTTTGAGGGTGTTGATGCGGCCAAACCAGGGGAGGGCTGAGATGCCTCAGGACGCCAAGTCTTTTCGGATACTAGAGAGGAGGGGTAGGTTGTTAAGAGCGTATAAAGTGGTGAGGTTCGCGGGGATCATAATCCCCAAATATTTAATGGCCAATGGGCGCCATTGAAAAGTGAAGCTGGAGCGAACGTTCGTCAGCACATGGGCAGGTAGTGATATGTTTATGGACTCGGTTTTAGAGATGTTGAGTTTGAAGTTACTGAAGAGGCCGAATCTGCGGAACTCGTGGAAGAGACAGGGGAGTGATATGTGTGGTTGTAGGACATAGACTAGGAGGTCATCCACGTACAAGGATATTTTGTGGTGCAAGGAGGGAGTGCGGATGCCTGTGATTGAGTCGTTCACTCGTATGGCTCTCGCGAGGTGTTCCATTATCAATACAAAGAGAAGGGGCAAGAGTGGGCAGCCTTGTCTAGTCCCGTTCGAGATAAGGAAGGATGGGGAAGTTGTACCGTTGACCAGCAACGTTGCTGAGGGGTGGGAGTAGAGCGACATAATCCGAGCTAGGCACCGAGAGCCCACACCTATCTGTTCCAGGGTAAGGCATAGGAAACGCCAGTCCACGTGATCAAACGCCTTCTCAGCGTCAAATGATAGTAGGCATGCCTTTAAGCCATGACGCTTGATGTAAGAGATGAGCTTTGCGAAGAGCTTTGCGTCTAGGTTGAGAAGGGAGATTGGGCGGTAGCTACCGCAGAGAGATGGGTCTTTGGTTTCGGGATGACTGAGATGTTGGCCGACAGAAAGGCCGGGGAGGGTACATTTTGATCGTCAATGGCGTTGAAAGCTTGGGATAGAAGTGGAGCTAAAGGGGCGGAAAACATTTTGTAGAAGCGGGGGGTGAACCCATCCGAACCTGGGCATTTACCAGATTTCAAGGCCTTGATCACCCCAAGGACTTCCGTAGTTGGGGAGTAGGCGGAGGGAGTAACGGACTGCGCTGGGTGTAGGTTATAAAGACAAGCGTAATAACGTTCGAACGCGGATGAGATTCCCTGGTTATTGTAGATTTAGGTGTTGTCGGGTGCCTTTAAGTGCTGGATCGGTCGGCGATAAGGGCAGGGGTGGAGTACACGTGACAGGTGTTGCCCGCATTTATTTGCTAAAGTATAGTGTGTGTTGCGTGTAATGAGAACCCCTCTGATGACACACTTAAGCGCCTCCCATTGGTTAAGGGAACCGGTCGTGTCTGAGGAGTGATCAAGGACAAAGTGTTGTATGGTCTGTGATACCTCTGCGATACACAGGGAGTCCTTGAGCAAAGTGTCGTTCATACGCCAGGAGAAATGGCGCTTCAATGTCGGTCTGTCGGTCTTGGATGGCCAGGTGTATTGGGGCATGGTCAGACCATAAAAGGTGGCCGATAGCGCAGGAAGTTGGGTGGTCGAGGAGAGATTGCGACACAAAGAAGTAGTCAATGTGACTGTACGACTCGTGTGCCGGGGAGTAGTAACTGTAATCTCGCTCCGATGGGTGTTGGGTTCGCCAAATGTCCAGGTGTAAGTCGTGAAGGCGCACCTTAATGAGGGAAAGGGTCGTCACAGGGAGAGAAGATTTGCCCATGGAAGTGTCAAGTTCTGGCGAGAAAGCCACGTTAAAGTCCCCTCCGACTATGTAACAGGGACCACCAAAATCAGATAGCTTAGAGAGGACATTTGTCAGGAATGGGTCTTGGTCTTGGTTGGTGGCGTACAGGTTCGCTATTGTGAAGACAAAGTCTTGAAGCTTTAGCTTGAGGAACAGGTATCGACCTGCTGGGTCGATGAGTGAGTCCAGGACCTCTGGGTTGAAGGTGTGATGGAAGGCGATCGACACCCCCGAGACCTAGCCAGTGGATTAGTGCTATGTTACCATTGAGTGAAGTGGCGATTAGGGCTGGGATACTATCCGAGTAAAAATGGGTCTCTTGAAGGAGCAGGATCTGCGAGCCATGTTTGTGGAAGTGATATATTTCATCTAGCTCCTCTTCTCCGGTGTGTTGAAGCCCCTACAGTTGATGGAGGAGAATTTGATAGGAGTCATATTTGGGCCGTGCGACATGTAGGGGCGGGATGTGTCACCCAAAAGGTTGCCTAAACCCACCCTTGGGTTGGGTGAAGGGAGAGAGAAAGGAAAAAAAAAAGGGGGGGTTATCCCCTGAGGCTAGGGGAGAGGGGGGTAGGAAGATCGGGCCAGACAAAGAAAGAAAAGTAACAAAGAGAGCTACCAGACAGACACGCTGTCTGAACACTCAAACAGTGTGGTATACAATACACTGAGGGTCTAGATGGGGAACGTCACAGGCGCACGTGTCTGCTCCCGACTCAAGCCCCCCAAAGGCAATTGGCAACTTCAGGGGAAGTCCCCCCGCCTGGGGGTAACCCCCCTAATCAAACATCATCAGCGAACCCTCCAGCATACTTGTTATATATAAACAGTTGGGCCCCCCCCTTGACATGTAAAACTAGGTAGAGAAACACAACCAGGTGCTAACCCGGTGAAGATTTGGGTAATAGGGGGGACCTAGGGTCCCTGCGACTGAGGCCGGAAGAGTCCCATCACTATATAAACTGAAAAATGTTTGAAGATTTTGCTTTCCTTTGAATCACTTAATGAATATTTAGTTGTATAAGCACCGTTTCTGAGAACTGCTGTACATCTGTGTTGCATGGAGTCAACCAACTTCTGGCACCTGTGAACAGGTATTCCAGCCCAGGATGATTGGACTACATTCCACGGTTCTTCTCTATTTCTTGGTTTTGCCTCAGAAACTGCATTTTTGATGTCACCCCACAAGTTTTCTATTGGATTAAGATCCGGGGATTGGGCTGGCCACTCCATAACGTCAATCTTGTTGGTCTGGAACCAAGATGTTGCACATTTACTGGTGTGTTTGGGGTCATTGTCTTGTTGGAGCACCCATTTCAAGGGCATTTCCTCTTCAGCATAAGGCAGCATGACCTCTTCAAGTATTCTGATGTATTCAAATTGATCCGTGATCCCTGGTATGCGATAAATATGCCCAACACCGTAGTATGAGAAACATCCCCATATCATGATGCTTGCCCAACTATGCTTCACTGTCTTCACAGTGTACTGTGGCTTGAATTCAGTGTTTGGGAGTCATCTGACAAACTGTCTCTGGCCACTAGACCCAAAAAGAACAATCTTACTTTCATCAGTCCACAAAATGTTGCGCCCTTTCTCTTTAGGCCAGTCAATGTGCTCTTTGGCGAATTGTAACCTCTTCAGCACGTCTTTTTTTCAACAGTGGGACTTTGCGGGGGTTTCTTGCAGATAGCTTGGCTTCACATAGGCGTCTTCTAATTGTAACAGTACTCACAGGTAACTTTAGACCTTCTTTGATCTTCCTGAAGCTGATTGTTGGCTGAGTCCTTGCCATTTTGGCTATTCTTCTATCCATTCGAATGGTAGTTTTTAGCTTTCTTCCACGTCTTTCAGGTTTTGGTTGCCATTTTAAAGCATTTGCGATCATTTTAGCTGAGCAGCCTATCATTTTCTGCACTTCTTTATATGTTTTCCCCTCTCCAATCAACTTTTTAATCAAGGTATGCTGTTCTTCTGGACAATGTCTGGAACGACCCATTTTCCTCAGAATTTCAGAGAGAAATGCACTGTAACCAGCATGTACAACATTTGCTGCCTTCCTTCCTTAAATAAGGCAATAATTGCCACCTGTTTTTCAAAGAATGAATGACCTCACTAATAGAACTCCACACTGCTATTATTTTGAACATGCCACTTTCAATTAGTGATTCAATTACACAGAATCAGCAGCATGCATGTCATGACTGTTGGGTCTGTTGGATTTCTATTACTCTACTACACCTGCTAGTAAATTATTTGCAATGTAGAAATATAATTTCTACCAAAAACAGTGATTGATCAGGTTAGTGATGTCTGAATGCTATTATTTTGAACACAACTGTATATATATATATTCTGTGCATATTTTGGAAAATTACACTGATGTGCTATCCAGGCATAACGTGATGTCATATAGTCTATATTCATGAAAAAAACATAAATACACTTGTAAAATCTCTCCCTTAAATGAAATGAATATTTTTAACTCACAGCATGGATATACATTTTTTGTTATGTTAGTTATTTTCATAGAGGCAATTAGTTGTTATTTGTGGTTTGAGATGTAAGTAATGTGTTTTAACACCATGCATCAGTGTTTGCAATTCAGTCCTAGACTTGTTATCCTAGAGGGACTAGAGAGGTGGTGTGGTGGTAAGGCGCTTTGTATGTATTGTATTGCTTATTGGTGCCTGAACACATTCCTTTGCACTGCTGTAGCCTCAGGCATACATAATTCTCTAGAGTTTGTAATAAATCCTATTTCATAACATTGTAGCTGAACAGTGTCATGTTCCACTTTCCAACATCACAACTGCATTAATAAAAGCTAATTTATTTTAGTATTCTGCAGTTTCGCGAAATGGGTTGCATGTACATATGTATAATAACTCATAGCAACTAATCAAATATTTTTTCATTAATTTAATTTATATTAACACTTAAAGTGGTGGTAAAGGTAGAAGGTTTCTTACCTTAATAAATTCTCTGCATTAAGGCAAAAAACCTTCTGTGTTCTGTCTCCCACCCCCCAGCCCCGCTTTATACATTCCTGAGCCCAATCTCAATCCAGCGCTGTGCCTGAGAGCAGTATTTCTGCTCTCTCTCCTCTCATTGTCTCAGAGGCAGTGGGGGGAGCCATTGGCTCCCGCTGCTGTCAATCACAGCCTGTGCGGATTGGGGGCAGGGCCAAGCCATGCTCTGTGTGTCAATGGACACACAGAGTGTTGCTCAGGAGCCAGCCTGCACAAGTTCCCCCATAGCTAGGTAAGTATTTTTTATTTAAAAAAAATCTCTTTACAATCACTTTAACTTGAATCAAGCACATCAAAGTTTTGATTTGGCCAGGACTGCATAGAGCCCAGCTATTAAGTCCATCCCAAAAACTGAAGGAGACCCAAGTTTCCATGAAAATTGTGGTGGAAATTAAGAGATTTCAGTGAAATTTTACCATCCCAATGAAATGCATTTGAATCAATGATGAAGGCAAAATTAAATTACATGTAAAGCTTTACTTTGAAAAAAAAAATTCAGTTAAAAATAGACGTGAAAGGGAAAACATTATAAATATCTTTTATTTATTTCTTTAACCACTTGCGCTCCAGAGGATTTACCCTACGCTGCGTTATTTTAACTGACAGTTGTGCGGCCATGCAGCATTGTACATAAATTAAATTTATGTACTTTTTTCCCCACAAATAGAGCTTTCTTTCAGTGGTATTTGATCACCTGTGCGGTTTTTATTTTTTGTGCTATAAACAAAAAAAATCGACAATTTAACAAAAACAACAATATTTTTGACTTTTTTATGGAAAACATATCCAGTAAAAAATTTTAAAAATAACATTTTGTCATAAATTTAGGCCAAAATTTATTTTGCTACATGACTTTGCTAAAAAAAAATCCCACTGTGTGTAAATTAATTGGTTTATGTGAAAGTTATAGTGTCTACAAATGGCAGTATATATACTGGATTTTTTTTTTTTTTTTTTTTACTAGTAATGACGGCGATCAGCAACTTATTGTGGGTCTGCGGGACTGCGGCAGGCATTCTGGGGGGGGGAGAGACTGACTAACTGCCACTGACATCCCCAGTGACACTAATACAGTGATCAGTGCTAATAAAAAGCGAGGAAGGAGTTAACATGTGGGGCGATCAAAGGGTTAATAGTGTGCTGTGTGTGTTTTACTATGTATGTAGACAAGCTGCTTTATATTGCTCTGCTCTGAAGAGTAATACAAGGCAGCCTGTTCATGCTGACATGGGAGAGATCTGAATTGTTTATATACAGAGCTCTCCCCTGTCAGCTCTGCCGATGACCACTGAGCCCCGGCCGAGAAACGGTGACCGGGACCCGGTGTTTGACATGCCGAGGAGCTCGGGAAGGAAGCAGTACTTCTGCTATAGGGCGGTTGGGAAGCAGTTAATATGTGATTGCATAATCTCTGTTCTCATCTGCATAAGGGCCTTCGAGAGGTGGAGGTGGATAAACAGACGTACGCTGATCTTCCCAGTCAATAGCCATGCAGGGGAAGCGGGTGTCAGAGCAAGTCTTGGCCATTGGAAAACAGGCAGGCTGTTCTTCCAGCAGAGCCAGAAAACTGACCACGCTGGGTTGAATGTGCTCTCAAGCCTAGTGTTGTCAGTTTGAAATAGGAATGCAGAGGGACTGACAGGAAGACCAGGTATTTCACACAAAGAAAGCAATACAAACATAACAGGATACTTTTTAACAACATGGTACAACAGACACATTAACCTCCCTAGCGGTATGATTATGTCAGTATTTCTGTGCTCAAAGCGGTACATTTTTTTGCATGGAAATATGTAGTTTTTTTTATCATAGGCCTGTAATTCTTAGGAATAACTCACTGAAATCTGTCTGAAAAAGAGTCTAGTAAACATTCCGGCTATGTTAAAATTTGAAACACGAAATCATAAATTATAATTTAATAAATAATCATAAAAAATAATAATATAATAATAATAATAAATTTAATTCAATAATATAATCAAACCAAAAACACTGAAATTTGAAATATAGCCCCAAGTTCGCTATATTTCATTATCACTCAATTCTACAAGTGGTTCTGATTTTCTATCGCTGTTCTCTAGCTGGTCTAAAACCACTTTTGACCTACAGGGACGCTTTTTGGACACCATGGACGTTTCTCAGTTTCCAGGCAGAAAGAACAGTAAAAATGCAGGCAGGGTTCAGGACAAAGCACTCGGGACAAAATGTATGGGAAATGGTTTGATAAAGTAATGTTTTACTATGTGATTTTAGTGTATTAGTGAATGTCACTGTTTAAAATTTTTACATTTCCCGCCAGGTTCCGTCCTGACATCGCAGGGAACAGAACCCGGAAGACAGCCGGAAGAGATGGCCAGGGACGCTGCAGGGAGGACATTGCGGGAGCGAAGGACAAGGTAAGTGATCGAGGGATCCCGGAGCAACGCTGCAAGGTATTCCCGAGTGTAGCTCGGGATTACCGCTTGTGGTGCTGAAACTTTACCCCAAGCTACACTCGGGAATACCTCCAGGGAGGTTAATGAAATATGAAATGTTGGGGTAGTATATTCTTTAAAGCCAATCTAAAGTGGATGTATAGGCTAATATAAGTCCGGTTAAAAACATTTCCTACCCCTCCTACTACCTATGCTACATACTGGTTTCAAACGAAATCGATGTAAATACCCCTTTTTTAACCACTAAAGCTCTGGAAGATTTTACCCTCTTCATGACCAGGCCATTTTTTGCTATTTGGCACTGCACTAATTTAACTGGCAATTGTGCGGTCATGCAACACTGTACCCAAATGACATTTTTACCATTTTTTCACACAAATAGAGCTTTCTTTCAGTGGTATTTGATCACCACTGGACATTTTATTTTTTATTATATAAACGAAACAACAGTGGAGATTTTAGGGAAAAAAACCTATATTTTTAACTTTAACTTTCTGCTATAAAACATATCCAATAAAAATGATTTGAAAAATCTAATCAAATGTCTTTGGTAAAAAGAAAATATCCCAAATAAGAGTATATTAAATGGTTTTTGTGAATGCTATAGTATCTACAAACTATATATATATATATATATATATATATATATATATATATATATATATATATATAGATAGATAGATAGATAGATAGATAGATAGATGGATAGATAGATATCTCCTAGATTGTAAGCTCGAAAGAGCAGGGCCCTCGATCCCCTCATGTTTTGCATTGTATTGTATTGTTATTGTTCTGTCCACCATTGTAATGTACTGCTCTGAGCGAACTATTGGTGCTTTCTAAATACTGTATAATAATAATAATAATAATATATATATATATTAGCATTTCTTTTTTATAAGCTAGTGGTGGTGATCAGCAACTTATAGTGGAACTGTGATAGTGCAGGCAATCTGACACTAACTGACACTTTGTGGGAACTGGTTAACTGACACTGACATCACCAGTGACACTGATCGGTGCTAATAATATACACTGTCACTGTACTAATGACAGTGGCTGGGAAGGGGTTAAAGTCTCATGGCAATCAAACTGTAACTGTGTGCCTATCAATGTGTAAAGTGTGCTGCTTTTTACTAATGGATGTGACTGTTTTTACTCCCTCCTTTGAAAGGAGAAAAAATCAGCCACATCACTAAACTGGTAGAGAGCCCTGTGTTGTTTACTAACACAAGGCTCTCTTCTGTCATTCACTCGGCCGATGAGTGGGTTCCGGACATAAATCATTGGCCAGGACCCGCTGATCGGCTTCTGTTGTAGCAAGTTATAGATGTACGTGAGGCTGAAGGCAGGAGTTTGGGAGGAGGCCCAGATGGAGAGAGGGGCTCACCTACAGGTAGTGGAGCTGGAAAGGCTGAAAACTCAGGCCGGCCCCCAGAGTGTGGAACACCTGTGTAGCAGGGAAGGAGCGGTCGAGCTAGAAAGCCTATAGCAGCCACCAACCCACCAGCTGTACAGGAGAACTGTGTGAGAAGGACTGCACCCCCTGGGCAGATATTGGAAGGAGCACTCTAGTGGGAAACCAGATTCGCCACCTACCTGGGATTGTCCTTTTCTTAAAGTGATACTAAACCCAGGACCCTGCATTCACTATATCTGGTCTCCCACAGTATGCAGAACATGGAAATGCAATTATTTTAGTAAATATAAACTGCTAAATACCTTTTCTCATGAGCAGTTAGAGCAGTCTTGTGACTTCAGCAGAGCACTGGTTAAAGCTTGTAGGAGGAGTGTTCTTTCTGCTTTAGGAGGATGTGAATCCCTTGACCCTCTGTCTGGACAGTGCTGATTGGCCCTGTGTTGATTTCATGCACTCTCCAAAGAAAAGAAAAAAAACCTCTGTAGCAATACACACCAAACTGAGAATGTGCATGTGACTATGGATTCAGTCTGTGTCAGGTGGTCATTTCAACAAGAGGAGGGGCAGAGAAGAGAGGATCAAACAGTCTTTTTACACAATGCAGAGGATTAACCCCTTAGGTTCCACAGTGAGTACACCAAGCATTCTTTACTGCATATACAGACTGACTTTACTGTTGTGAGTTTTGTAACATTTTAAAGTGACAAGCACTGGATCCCCTGCTCAGGGATACCTGTAAATTGCTGGGTGAAGAAAGAAGAGTCCATCTATGGTCTGGGGTGGTACATTAGGAGATAACTCCCCAACAGAGACTGTGTTGCAGTGGAGGCTTGTAAATAGTTCCAGGAAGTTGTCCTTAGTTCATCGGTTCCATCGGGCATCCTGTACACCCCTAAGCCTATCCCAGTTCAAATCCCCTAAATAAAATAACAAAACCAAAGCTCAAGGACTGATCTCTGAATCTGGAAGCAAGCCTGTGTGAAGATGCGTGTTGCCTGGCTGTGCAGGGCTATCAGGGGACCCATAATCTTTACAAATCCTGTGGGGGTAGTACTACACACATATCTTATGAACATAAGGTTCTCCATTCCAATCATGATTTTAGTATAGGACAAAATTAGGCTCACATGACCAACATGTACACAGCCTGCATATAGAGAGATTATACCCTCCAGGCCCATCCTCCAACCCTGGGACCGTAAACCTGCCATATACTGTTAGCTTTTTTCTTCAGTTTGCATGCTGAACAAAGAAAAAATAAAACTGACAGCACTCTCAGCTGTCAGAATACACTGAGCACTGCCTGCAACTGATTAACTGCAATCTCTGATCAAGAAAAATATTCCAAGATGTCCCTTCGAGGGAAGTCGTTCAAATGATAGCCTTCTGTTGAGCGGGGACAACCACATATAGATCGAAATTTGGCCAGAAATTGTTGAAATGGCTGAATTTTCATCATTGTATGTCCAGTTTAAATCTAGGCACACAGCCTTCTCTAACAAGTACCCACTCCCCAGCATGGGAAGGGATAAAGGACCTCTCTCAAGGAGAGAGGGATTCCTAAGGACCCTTTCAGAACTTTGTCTCCGTTTTATCAATTCAGCCCCGCTGACATCAAGAAGGAGATTCACTAAAACTGGAGCAGGGAGAATCTGGTACAGCTGTTCATAGTAACCAATCAGCTTCTAAATTCAGCTTGTACAATGAAGCTTTGACAATGAGTCCTCATGCACACCGGACTTGATAACGCTGGTAACGTTAGCCGTGTAAAGTCTTGTTAAAAATGTGAGTTTTTCAGCTTTTTTTAGCATTTTTGCATTAGAGTTTAGCAGTGTTTTGCCGCATTTTTCTGCATTTTTTTGACAAAAGAAAACCCTTATTTGTGGTCAAAAAAAGTCCAAAAACGCTGGTTTGTGCCGTTTTACCAAGTTTTACCACTTTTTGCCGCGTTTCTCATCCTTAGAGAGTTTTTCCAGCTAAAAAGCGCCTCTAGAAACCCACTAGTCCTGGGATTTTTCCAGCGAAAAAAATGTCCCAGCCAAAAAACATTGATTACAGTGTATGTGTGCATGGACACATAAGATAAAATATGGGGGGTTTACTAGCTGTAGAAAAAAACGTCAAAAACCCTTAAGTTTACACTGGACAATATTAGTAGTGTTTCCCTTTTCTAATATGTAATATAGGTCATTGTTCTTTTGAGCAGCGGCATGGTATATAATTATGTTATATGCATGAAAATTTGTTATTGCGGGCTGTTCGTAAGCCTATACCGGATAGTATTGGCAATGTTCCCCTCTCTAATATGGCGGCGGGGATTTCGGCGCCAAGGAGAGGAGGGGTATAAGTAGAACTTCCTTGCTTGATGGTCATATCCCTTATGAATAAGTCGATGATGAAACGCGTCAAGGGAAGTGACGTCAAGACGCACACCGGAACCGGAAGCTGACTGGTGGCCATTTTGGAGAAGGGAAAAGATCATATCTGATCACCTGGACGTTTCCTGGATGGCAGAGAGGTTTCCTTCATTTATATATTAAGCAATTTTAAAGGCTAATAATGTGAGCAGTTTTAATAAAGTTGATATTGTAATGTGATTGGCGGTATTACACTATTATTGTCCCTCATGTTTTATCTCTGGATGGAGTGAAGTGTTTGGAAACACTTGGAGTACTGTGACTAAGGAATCCAGGGAGTGCCGTGGAGACTACATGTGCCTGGGGAAGATCCACAGGAGGGCTATCTTGTTCAGTTCCTGGATTATTAGAGGCATGATTTATTGGGATTGTTGGTAAGGGTATCCTTACTATAATTAGAAGTGCACACCAGTTTGAATTGTTTCTTTTGTGTGGCACTGAAGAGTGATTCACAAACACAGTGATTTCTGTCAAGGTCCTACCTTTTCCCAGAGGTTATGTTACTCCATGTGCTGGCATCCATCTTGGATTTCTGCTGAGCATGGTGGGAATCCTTTATGCCTTCAGGTCTCTGTGGTCCATCCCTCAGAGGGGTGTGGCTGATGACATATAAGCCTGTGGTCTGCACATGCTCTTTGCACTTGTGTCTTGTGTCTTTGTGTTGCTATTACTCTGTTCTGACTCTCGTGACTCTCCTGGAATCTGACTCGGCTTGTGACTCGACTATTCTTTGTGTTCTCCTTTGATCTGACCCTCTGTTGCTGAACCCGGCTCATGACCTGTGATTCTCGTCTGCTGTCCTGTACCGTTTTGTCCTGTTGTTGTTGACCCGGCCTGCCTGACTACTCTATTGTCTTTTCCACCAGCTACACGCCATTGGCAGCGGCCATTACTGCAACTGAGGTGTCTCGGGGGGTGCGACCTGGTTCCTGGCTGCGTCAAGTCCATCCCCACCATCAGGGGCCCTGGTGAAGGGCAGCCTGGGACTTAGACTCCGCGCCCTGAGGGACTTCGGTCTGTGGGTGGTGGTTGTCGTCAGCCAGTGCGTTACATTGTTTAGGCCTGCCTGTCCGTTCCTCAGCTCCTGCCCTGACATTTTCACTGATTGTTTCACATTTTTCTCACTATTTTTCACAAATATTCACTGCATAATTGCATGGGGTATTCACTAGAGTGATTTGTTTATAAAAAAGGTAATGCACTATATGATATTTCTTTTTTTTTTTAGGTGTATACATCGTGGATATCGTTGGAAGGAATGATTTTATCATATTTCACTTTTGGACTTTATTTTTCACTGTGTTGACACAGGAAGGTTATGGTTCATATTTGATGGACTGATTAGGGATTGGACTTCACTGTTGTTGTAGTATGTGATTTTTCTTAATAGCACTTTCATATTATATTAAAAACCAAAAACAGTCGCTGTAAAAATGTCCATTGTGCATGAGGACTAACACCTAGTAGCTGATTGGTTACTGGGCACAGCTGTGCCAGATTGTATGTGCTCCAGTTTTAGTAAATCTTTCCCCAAGGGTTGGCCAGCAGAAAGAGCAGACAGGATTCTCTGTACCCACCCTTAACACCGGAGCTTCCTCAACAATCAATCAAAAAAAGAAAAAACAAATACAAATGACATCAAATTAAATAAACTAAACCACCATAAATACACCCTCCAAAAAAACTCTAAATAAAGATTTTTCTTTTTAATGGTTCTTTTTAATGGTTGTTTTTTTAATATTTATTTTTCAAGCACATTTCGCATAAGCATCTCAGTAAGTCAAATATAGAGTTTCTACTTCAGCTGATGGCAAATTGGTAATTTTGCAGTAAAGTAATTTTTTTTCAGACTCATGCCAATCATTCCTAATCATTAATAACATGTTTGCTTGTGGGATTTGGCAATTTAATAGTTAAGAGAATATTTTCTTGCGCCTCAATTTTTTTTCAAATGTACAGCCTATGCAGTAGGGACAGTGCTGTTACTATTATGCAGATGTTGACATTTTATAAAAAGCCAATGGGTTAACCTGCTATTTTAAACCCCTCTTACAGTGGCTGGTGTTTTCAGAGAGCAGTGACATATAACTATCACAAGGGAAGCGGTGTCTGATGTCCAGGCTGTGAAAAAAAGCCTGACTTCCATAGGGCTTCCAGGATAGATCAGAGTGATTCTGCTGGTACATGGCCACTTTGGTCAATCAGAATTGCTCTGATCTGCCCCTAAAGAAAGAAGGGGAAAGAAGAGTGGGGCTTTCAAATCTCCTGACTGCTGCACCAGCTTAAGAGGCAGTGACCGCTTATTACCCACAGGGATGGCTTCTCTTGATTAATGGCAAGATGGCAGCATGCAATAGAGAAATAAGCTAGTCTCAGGGGTGAGAATGGAACAGAGAATTTGTTCACTAAAATACCTTTATAAACTGAATGCTTTGTATTTTGCAGCAGTTTCCGTAAACAATAGAAAAGCAATGGGTTGCTTTGACTCAAAATAATTGTTTTTGATAGCCCCCATTTGATACCTACACAGAATTAATGAGAAGCAAAGTTGCCAAGGTTCAATTTGCCGGTAGTTTGCTGAATCATATTTGAACTTTGGCAAATTCAAACTTGAGAGAGTAAATCTTGATAGTACATTTTGGATATTTCTTGGAATAATAGGCAAACTGCTGTCAAAAAAATGCCATAGAATGTAGGGCACTGCCAGGGGGCCCATGTACCAACGCCCCCCCCCCCCCATGCCCCAAAAAAATAAATAAATAAATTGCAGAGGAGCTTCTCAAGCAGCTTCAAGGACAGCATTGAAAATAATGTACATTATGTTATGTAACAGTACAATTTTCACAGATAGTGTATGCTGGCAGTGCACATTTAGGTATAGAATTGATTTTTTTTATTTTGCAATTAGCTTGGCTTTCATACACCAGTAGAACCCAAATCTGATTAATTTCAGTTTGAAAAAGGCTTTTTCAGGTAGTTTTAGTTAATAGGCTCATTTCGAACGGCAGATGAAAAAGTTGGCCAGCTTGTTCTTGTTTTTGTTGATTTTTGCAAAACTGTCCTATAGCTTTCTATTAACCTCTTGTTAAGAATTAAGAGACTGTACATGATACAACAGTGTAAAATTGGCCAGCAGTGTGACATTTTTAATGGCAGTGACTGCGAATGTAGAGGAAGGGTTTTGCCGTGTGCAAATATACGGTGAATGATATCCTAGTATACCCAGACTGTTGGCAGTTGACAATGGTTATTGCACCCTCAGCATGCTGCGGGAGGTTCCATGCCTTTCTCTTCTGGGTCCTCCTTGAGCAAGAACCACCCCATGATCTCCAGGTGCCATCGGAGACAGACATGACAAAGTCTTGGAGGAGATCGTCAGCAGTGGGAAGAGATGGAGCACTCGGGCTCTCCCAAACCCAGTTCAATTGCTGAGAGTAAATGGCAATTCATTTCCCCAGTGCCTTTGGGGATGAGCCTGTCTATGGGGAGCCCACGGTTGAAGAGTAGACAGAGTTGTCGGCTCTGCTGCCCTCTATGGAGTTGTTGATCCTGGGTGAGTTGACTACAGAGGAGATTATGGTGCTCAGTGCTGGTCCGATACTGGGAAAAGAGTCAAGAGACCCTGTGGGTCTAAAGCTCGAGGATAAAGTAGAGAGGTAACCCTTTGGTGTTGAGCTGCTCACAGAGTCTGCAGTCAAGTTGGGAGATTCCCCAGGAACATTATGGGGCACTTCACTGACTCAGAAGGGTGAAAAGAAAGACCTTTGTTTAAAAGGGTCCCTAATCAACTGGTGGGCACTAGTAATGGTGAAGCTTGGGGGAACTGAGGTGCTGGTGAGGGCTGCAGCAGTGGGGCAGGTGTTCAGTTCTTGTTAAAGTGATTCTAAAGGTTATTTTTTTTGGGGGGGGGGGAATAACAAACATGTCTATACTTACCTGCTCTGTGTAGAGGTTTTGCACATAGCAGCCTGGATCCTCCTCTTCTTGGGTCCCCTGAAGGCTCTCCTGGCCCCTCCTTCCTGTTGGGTGCCCCCACAGCAAGCAGATTACTATGGGGGCACCCGCTACTCCGTGTGTCCATTCGCACATAGAGCAGAACCTTGGCCTTGCCCCCTCTCTCTCCTCATTGGCTGACTGTCTGTGATTGACAGCAGTGGGAGCCAATGGCTCCCTCTTGCTATCTCAGCCAATGAGGAGCAAAAGACCCGGGCCAGCCGAGACTGTTGTTCACATCGCTGGATCGTGATGAGGCTCAGGTAAGTATTGAGGGGGCTGGGGGCACTGTTACACACAGGCTTTTTACCTTCATGCATAGAATGCATGAAGGTAAAAAACCTTCAACCTTTACAACCACTTTAAACAAAAAGTGTGCTTTCCCTTTAAGTTATAAATATGCAAATAGTTAGCCAATCGGCCACTCAAAATAAAATAAATGTAAAATATTGTACCTTAATACAAGTATATTATAAATCACACCAATAAAAAAAAGTCAAAAGGTTCATATACATACAGTAAATAGTCCAAAAAAGTGACAAAAGTGTTCCAGAGCTCAAACGTGCTCCTAAAAGAGTAAAGGGGCCTATTACCAAATGAAGGTGATCTCAAATTACAGAGATCAAAAGCACTTGAATCCAAACACCAAGCTGGCACTCTCACTGTCAGACCCTCAGCAGATTAAATGACCTTAACGATGGAGTGTGTAGACAAACCAAATAGCAGCCTTAATTTCAAATGTCGCTCAACACATTCACAAAATAAAGCATAAATAAGGAGAAGCCTCATGGTGCAGTTGAATTAAACTTTCATGTGTTTATAAAAGTATTACACTTACATAAGGTAGGTAAATTCAAGCCGTATAATATAAAAACGTCTGGCCACAGTGTCAGCCAGCACGCTGGTACGTGATGTCATCACACTCAGACTCCGCCCAATGCGTTTCCCCAAAAATGGCATCCTCTGGGATTGACAATGACACTTTTGAGCACGGGAGCAATTTATGGGAAGAAGTTTACAAGCACGGAGCACTTTTGCCACTTTTTTGGACTATTTATGTAGAACTTTTTGATTGTGTTTTTTTATTAATGTAATTTATATTATACTTGAATTGTGTTACAACATTTTACATTTAGTTTATTTTGCACTGATTGGTAGATTGGCTAATTATATGCATATTTACAATGTAAAGGGACAGCGCATTTTTTGTTTAACATTTACTATTTGCGTCCACTATTCAATGTGTTCAAGTTGCAGCAGTCCTTATTTTTTGGGCTGAGTGCAGGGGGTAATCTTTACACATTCTGCAGGTATTCACTTCTTAACTACCTCCTGGGAGGCGCTGGTTGACCCATCTGTCATGGCTCCATGTGTGAAACCTGTATGGGCTAGACTTCACATATGTTCCAGAGGCCCTGTTCCAACTGATTAAGGCTGAGCAGCAAAAAATCTATGAGAATTCTGTATGGGAACACGGGTGCCTAAATCTAGACATTCCCTTGTTGGAGATTCTGTTTTGATCCATGAGTTATACCAGCGTTTCCTCAATTGGAAATTTGGCAGACACATCTACATAGACAAAGTTGTGCTGTCCCAGACTGGGATGGTCCACATTATTACACAGACAGCATCTGGCCATTGGGGAATGAACTATCTGGAGCCCAACTACTACCAGGAAATCTTTTTGTTTATTTTACAAGCGCTGCTCTTAGTAATATCCATATTATGTATGCGTTCTTATCATGCAGTTTGTAAGTATGCAACCGGACACAATATCTTTATGTTGTACCCAGGGGCGGACTGACCATTTGGAAACTCGGGCATTGCCCGAGGGCCCGGGGTCAGTAGGGGGCCCCATGAGATGCCCCTGGTACCTTTTTTCATAGGCTTTTTTAAGTTTGGGCAAGGATACAGGGGCCCCATGATCCCGTATTTCCCGGGGGCCCCATGAGTTGTCAGTCCGCCCCTGGTTGTACCTTTATGTTATTGTTATATTATGCCTTATGTCGTGTTTTGTTTTATTAATGGTTGGGTTGCATCTCTTGAGCAAATATGCACATAAATTTACCAGGCAGTGAATTTTTAACCCGCAGGACTCATTTCGAACTTATGAGAGTGGTGATTTTATTGAACATATCTTAATCATTACAATTGTAATCCTCAGAATGTTAGAGGTAACACCTTTTTACATCTAGTGTGGCCCCTATCATATTTATCCTACTGAATTCCATGCTTAGTTTTGTTTGAATTTGACATACCTGATTTAAGTGTGGCTAGACAGCTGAGCAAATTGTACTGATAAAGTCATCTTTCTACAGAACTTTAAAAGGGTTGTAAAGATCTCCTTGCATATAAAAAGAATATTTTAGACGTAAGGAAAACCTGACACGTGATATAAGATCGCTGTGTTATAAAACAGACTGAGGCAATGCAGAAATTGTAGCAGATTTACCATGGGGTAGAGAGTGTCCACTTGACAAAATAAATTATGACTTTTGAGGCTAGGTTCACATCTATGCAGATTGCGGTTGATGCATTTTCTGGGTACATTTTGCTTTTTTTTCACACCCGTTTTTGACGCTTTTTTTTTTTTTGCAATTTTTATGCATTTTGCATTTTGTGCTTTGTGTGACTTTAGCTAGTTGTTAAGGAGCAGGCAGCTGCTGGTGTCCTTAACAACCAGTAAACAACATGGTTGTTAAGGAGCAGATGACTGCCTTGTCCTTAACAACCGTTTTGTCATCAGCTGTCAGCGAGGTTCCCCACTGACAGCTGAATGTTAAGAAAAAAATTGCTGGCAATTACAAAAAACACGCTGAAATAAAAAAAAAATGTTAAAAACGGTGTGGGGTCCATTCCTAGACCCTTATCCAAGCATGCAGCCCGGCAGGCCAGGAAAGGGGAGGACGAGTGAGCGCCCACCCTCCTGAATCATACCAGGCCACATACCCTCAACATGGGGGGTGCTTTAGGGCAGGGGGTCTCCCCCCTCAAAGCACCTTGTCCCTATGTTGATGAGGACAAGGGCCTCTTCCCCACAACCCTGGGTTGGGGTTGTGGGAGTCTGCAGGGGGTGACTTATCAGAATCTGGAAGCCCTCTTTAACAAGTGAATGAGTTGAATGAGTAACATGTGAATGAGTTTGGAGTATATAGTACCCCTACACATTCACCAAAAAAATTTAAAACGAGAGTAAACCACAGCAGATTTTGACAAGTCTTTTATTAAAAAAGCTAAAATAAGTAAACTAAAAAAAAAAAAGTCCCCTGAAGTAGATCCAACGTCAATCACGATGAGGAAAAACAACCCCAAGAGCTCCACAACTGACACTGGCTCCCACTGTCTGACAGCTCTGCCGTCTGACAGTTCTGACAGTTTAAAGTGGTTGTAAAGGCTCAAGGTTTTTTACCTTCATTAAATAAAATCAATCCGTCATCTGACATTGTTCTAAAATCTTTGTTTTATTAAATCATCCACAGTAAAAACATGGTACAGGTACAAAGGTTGACGCCTTTCGGCTTAACAAGCCTTAGTCATAACCCATATATGCATTCTATACATGAAGGTAATTACCTTTCTATGGGTAGCCGTCCCCCAGCCTCCCCTAACAGTTACCTGAGCCCCATCCGAATCCAGTGATGTCCACCAGAGCCTTGGTTCTCCAGGGACTCCAACTCCTAATTGGCTGAGGTAGCATGAGGCCATTGGCTTCCGCTGCTGTCACTCTCATCCAGTGAGCAAATCAGGAGAGGAAGGGGGTGGGGCTGAGCCAAGGCTCTGTGTGTGAATGGACTGCTTGCTCTGGGGGCCCGCTTCAGTAGAGAGGGGCCAGGAGTGCTGGCGGGGGACCTGAGAAGTGGAGGATCTGGCTGATCTGTGGAAAACCACTGCACAGAGCAAGTAAATATGATGTGTTTGTTAGTTAAAAAAAAGACTTTAGTATCACTTTAAATAACTAAGGGGTGGGGCCACCGGTGACATTACCAGGTGACCCCACCCCCTTCTGATGTCATCATCCCAGCATGTCTTGGTCAATGACATTATAAGGGGGCAGGGTCACTCGGTGACATGATCTGGTGGCCCTCGCCGCTTAGTTATTTAAGAACTGTCAGATGGTGGAGCTGTCAAATGGCAGAAGCCTTCGTCAGGTGCGGAGCGCTTGTGTTTGATGTTGGATCTACTTCGGGGGCCAATTATTTTTTTTTTTAGTTAATAAAGGACTTGTCAAAAACTGTTGTGTTTTTACTTACTTTTTACACTTTTTTGGTGTATGAGTAGGGATATGTATGTATGTATTCACATGAGGGGGCGGGATCTGGGGCCTTTAACAAGGGGCTTCCAGATTCTGATAAGTCACCCCACAGCAGACTCCCCCAACCACAGCCCAGGGTTTTGGGGAAGAGGCCCTTGTCCTTATTAACATGTGGAAAATCTGCATTGGGACAGGGGGGGCTGGTATAGATTTTGGTGGGGGGGGGACCACAGACTGTTATTTTCAAAAATTTTTTATATGCTATCAATTGTTTTGTTTACATTCAGCTGTCAATGGGGATATTCGCATAAGTGTGAACCTAGGCCTAGTGATTGCCCTCTGAGCTTAGTAACTGAGGTAGAACTATGTTCATTTCAATCAACCAATCATGTGCTAACAGATATGCTGTTTTTTATTTCTTTATTTATATTATAATGGTGAGTATTCAGCAGCAAGCAATCAGCAAGTATACAGTCTTAAGATAAAACCTCTAAGAGCAGCCTCTCAACACTGTTTTGTGGAATGAAACTCTTTCAATCATCATGACATATTTCTAATTCTTATGCTGCTAGCAGTAGTAAATAGATAGGAAGGTATTATATATCAGGCCTTGAAATTTCCACTCGCCTGCTCGCCAATGGTGAGTGGACATTATGGGGGGGTGAGTGTGTCCCCCAGGGCCGTCTTGCTGAGCAGGCTCGGAGCTCAGGCCAGATCTGTCATTGGCACTGGGAGCCATCAGACTGCTCAATAGCTGAGCTCAGTGAAAGCAAAGGAAGGAGTGTGTGCTGTGCTCTCTGCCTCCCCCTAGATTGCAGTACCCGGCTCTGAGTGAACAACGAACTAATGCAACTTTTTATAGGGCTGTGTGTGTGTGTGTACATGTATGTGTGTGTGTGTGTACATGTATGGGTGTGTATGGGTGTGTGTGTGTATATACGTGTGTGTGTGTGTGTGTACATGTATGTGTGTGTGTACATGTATGGGTGTGTGTGTGTGTGTATATACATGTGTGTGTGTGTGTGTCTACCTAATGTCAGCTCACTCTGGTCACATGATCCTCTATGTCAACCAGTGGTGGCTTCAGGGGAGAGGAGAGAGCTGTTATCCTGTGTGTGTGTGTGTGTGTGTGTGTGTGTGTGTGTGTGTGTGGTTGTGTGTGTCTGTGTATGCATGTACATGTGTCTGTGTGTATCTGTACATGTGTCAGCGTGTATGTACATGTATGTGTGTGTGTACGTGTGCATGTACATGTGTGTGTTTGTGTGTATGTACGTACATGTGTCTGTGTGTTCATGTGTCTGTGTATATATGTACATGTGTCTGTGTGTGTGTATGTGCGTGTGTATGTTCTGTGTATGTACATGTATCTGTGTGTATGCATGTCTGTACGTGCCTGTGTGTGTATTCATGTGTCTGTATGTGTGTGTGTGTGTGTGTGTGTACATGTGTCTCTGTGTATGTGTATGTACAGTGGGGATCGAAAGTTTGGGCACCCCAGCTAAAAATTTGTATTAATGTGCATAAAGAAGCCAAGGAAAGATGGAAAAATCTCCAAAAGGCATCAAATTACAGATTAGACATTCTTATAATATGTCAACAAAAGTTAGATTTTATTTCCATCATTTACACTTTCAAAATAACAGAAAACAAAAAAATGGCGTCTGCAAAAGTTTGGGCACCCTGCAGAGTTAATATCTTGTACTGCCCCCTTTGGCAAGTATCACAGCTTGTAAACGCTTTTTGTAGCCAGCCAAGAGTCTTTCAATTCTTGTTTGAGGTATCTTTGCCCATTCGTCCTTACAAAAGTCTTCCAGTTCTTTGAGATTTCTGGGCTGTCTGTCACGCACTGCTCTTTTAAGGTCTATCCATAGATTTTCAATTATGTTGAGGTCAGGTGATTGTGAAGGCCATGGCAAAACCTTCAGTTTACGCCTCTTGATGTAATCCCCCGTGGATTTCGAGGTGTGTTTAGGATCATTATCCATTTGTAGAAGCCATCCTCTCTTTAACTTCAGCTTTTTCACAGATGGCATCAAGTTACCATCCAAAATTTGCTGAAATTTTATTGAATCCATTTTTCCTTCTACTCGTGAGATGTTCCCTGTGCCACTGGCTGCAAAACAACCCCAAATCATGATTGATCCAACCCCATGCTTAACAGTTGGACAGAGGTTCTTTTCATTAAATTCTGTGCCCCTTCTTCTCCAATCGTACCTTTGCTCATTCCGGCCAAAAAGTTCAATTTTAACCTCATCGGTCCACAGAACGTGTTTCAAAAATGCATCAGGCTTGTCTATATGTTCATTTGCAAAGTTCAAACGATGATTTTTGTGGTGAGGACGTAGAAGAGGTTTTCTTCTGATGACTCTTCCATGAAGACCATATTTATACAAGTATCTCTTTATAGTGGAATAGTGTACCACAACTCCAGTGTCTGCCAGATCTTTCTGGAGGGATCGTGCAGTCAAACGTGGGTTTTGAATTGTTTTTCTCACAATCCTGCGAGCTGTTCTGTCTGATATTTTTCTTGGTCTTCCAGATGTTGCTTTAACTTCCACTGTTCCTGATGACTGCCATTTCTTAATTACATTCCAAACAGAGGATATTGACATCTGAAAACGCTTTGCTATCTTCTTATAGCCTTCTCCAGCTTTGTGAGCGTCAACTATTTTCAGTTTCAGTTTTCTAGACAACTGCTTAGAAGAGCCCATGGTGCTGATTGTTGGGGCAAGGTCAGATGAGTCTGGGCATTTAAAACCTTTGAGATTGACATCACCTGGTCTTCCCAGACGATGACTGAGAACAATCCATGACACTGACAGGTCTCAGCTTTGCAAAGGGGGCAGTGCATGCTATAAATTCTGCAGGGTGCCCAAACTTTTGCAGACGCCATTTTTTTGTTTTCTGTTATTTTGAAAGTGTAAATGATGGATATAAAATCTAACTTTTGTTGACATATTATAAGAATGTCTAATCTGTAATTTGATGCCTTTTGGAGATTTTTCCATCTTTCCTTGGCTTCTTTATGCACATTAATACAAATTTTTAGCTGGGGTGCCCAAACTTTCGATCCCCACTGTACATGTCTGTGTGTGTGTGTACAGGTGTCTTTGTTTGTGTGTGTTTGTTGGTGGCGAGTAACTCTTAAGGCCTGGCTAGTAGCTCAGAAATTGAAATTTTAAGCCCTGTATATATTATATATTTCTTTTTGTTTTCAACTTTTGTTTACATTTCAGTTGCTTCCTGATTTCTGGCCCAGGCCAAACTGATGTCATGCATACAAGATGTGTTCATAGAATTTTTTTTCTTTCAGCTGGAGGAAGGGCTTCTTCACGCCCTCTTGCATGCATGCCCGACCTAAGGTCAGATGGATTCCATGAAGTAAATGATACATGAATCATCTGACCTTATTCAACATGGCCACAGCTAGAAACGCTAGGGAGGTGATTTCTCAATAAAATAAAGTATAAAGACATGGAAGGTTGGGTGATTGCTTTGAACACTAAAAATGTATTAAATAGTGTTTTCAGTTCCAGTTTAATATTCCAGCATATTCTTCATATTCAACCTGGTTCTGGCCAGAGTGAAGATTTCATAGAATTTAACATGAATCCAGACTTGGTGAAATATGTTGCTTTGTCTAATCAGTGAGCTTCTTTGTGCCAGAGTACACTTTTTAAGGAGGCCAATTTCCTTCAAGCACCTTTCACATTCAGGCTCCATGCACAATAGTGTTTTTTTATGCTAAAAAAAACACTGGAAGAAACGCCGGTAATAGTGTTTTTAGTAGAGTTTTAGTAGCATTTAGAAACGTTTAGGATCATTTAGGAGCCTTAGCATTTATTAGCTTTTTATAGTACATGTAGAAAAAAAGCTAGAAAAAAGCTGTTAGGAGCGTTTTAGTAGCATTTAGCAGCGTTTAGGAGCTTTTTTCTGCTGGAAAAAAGCTCAAAAACACAATTTTGTTTCTGCTCCTAGATGCAGAAAAAATGCTAATAGCCTAAAGTAGTGTGCATGGACACATATGATAACACTATTTAGCTTCTAGAAGCAGAAAAAAATTATAATACAGCTTCTAGAAGCTTTAAAAAAAACACTAGTGTGCATGGTGCCTTATATTTAGAATTTTTTAAAAATGTTAACCTTTTGTTCAGAAACCTAGTTTTGATGGGCCAGAAGTTTTTTCCACTTTCTTATTTACCAGTTCAGCATTGGGAAGAAACTATTCAGTCTCGGGTCACTCAACAAAACACGTGGTTACTCAATGAAGTTGGATGAGAAGTGGTTCCGCCTTAAACTGCGTAAGGGTTTTTTTTACTGTTGGAGCGATAAGGATGTGGAACTGTGGATTTAAAAAAAACTCTTAGATGGGCATTTTATTGAACACAAAATACAGGAATATGGAAAGGAATAGAACACACACACACGTTGAACTGGGTAGACTGGTGTCTTTATTCAGACTTAACAACTATGTAACTATGTAACCATTCTACAATTTATACTCCTAGCTATACCTAAGTTTTATAAACCCTCGTTTTTTTTAGTTTATCAGATTGAGCACAATAAAAAAACATTCTCCAGTAAACTATTTGTTAAAATTCTTACCCCTGCACTTGCAGTTTATAACGTTCATTGCTACTTTCTCAGTGCTGCTCTTATGAATGTCCTGTTTTTACAGGAAAGCGTTCACAGTGGACAGTGCAGTCTCCAGCAAGTCTATTAGCTTGTAGAAAGGAGAAGCAGGGGAGTGCCATCATAACTTATGGGGATGTGTGTTTCTTTTGACACATACAGTGTAGGGAGACAACTCTTGTCCCTGCATGACTCCTGACTCCATAGAACGCTGCAAGAGAAAGGAGTCACCCTGCATCTGGAAACCTGGGGCAGTGATAATGGAACTAGCTTAAACTGGAGCACAGGCAAAGATTAAAATAACCTGCATACTAAGTAAATAAATTAGATCCTAAATGTACTTAAAAAAATGAGGGTTTAATATCACATTTAAAGCTGAACTCCTGAACTGTTCAAAAATCCCATTGCAGTCAGCTCTTTCCCCCTCTACAAGGGTTAAATAATTGTTGTGTCTAGTGGAATTAGTATAAGCAATTATTATTACCTGATTCATTGCTCCCCTAGCAGCCAAAGCTCTTCTCTGCTCTCCACTGTTCTCAAAATGTAGACTGGACCTCACTGTCTTCACATACAGTAAAATGCAGGGCTGCTGGTCCTTCATTGTACATGATGACATCAGATAGGTTGCAACTAAAGGAGAAGCAGAGGGAAGTGACTTCCCTGTGGGAGTGGGGTATAAGGAAAGTATGCTTATTTGTCTACCACTGGACTAAGCAAGCATTTGACCCTTGTAGTACAGGGGTAATTTTTAGTCACACAGAGTCTCTGTGGGACGTCATCACGCACCGCCGTGCAGACTGACACCGCGGCCGGATGTATTTACAGTATTCGCTGCCTTTATGTATGCACCTGAATGTAAGTGCAATACTTATCTTAATAAATAATTGATTTTAAACTTCCTGCACTATGAGGCTTCTCCTTGCTTGAAGTTTGCACTTATGGTTATGACGAGCGACATGAGATGCTAGAACTGATCTCTGACAGCGCTGTATATTCCTGTGATGAAGGCATTTAACATCCCTGGGGTCTGACAGTGAGAGTGCCAGCCTGGATTTCGAGCGCATATGCCCTTTTTCATCTCTATGACATAAGATAATTTCAGTCCGGTAAGAGGCTTGCCTTTTCTCTCAGAAGCACTTTGGAGCACAGGAGCACTTTATATAAAGTTTTTCAGCATGGAGCACTTTTTTCACGATCGATTTTGGGACTTTTTCATTTATTTATTCACTTGTATATATTGATGGTTATTTATATGCATATGAATTGTAGTATTTGTTTTTGACTTGTTATGTAATTTTTTGATATTGGCACTTATCATTTAAAGAGACAGCGCACTAACTGGTTCATATTAAGATTATTTCTAGTATTCATATATACACTATATACTGCCAAAAGTATTGGGACGCCTGCCTTTACACACAAATGAACTTTAATGGCATCCCAGTCTTAGTCCATAGGTTTCAATATTGAGTTGGCCCACCCTTTGCAGCTATAACAGCTTAATTTCTTCTGGGAAGGCTGTCCACAAGGTTTAGGAGTGTGTCTATGGGAATGTTTGACCATTCTTCCAGAAGCGCATTTGTGAGGTCAGGCACTGATGTTGGATGAGAAGGCCTGGCTCGCAGTCTCTGCTTTAATTCATCCTAAAGTTGTTCTATCAGGTTGAGGTCAGTCAAGTTCCTCCAACCCAAATGAGCTCACCCATGTTTTTATGGGCCTTGCTTTGTGCACTGGTGTGCAGTCATGTTGGAACAGGAAAAGGCTATCCCCAAACTATTCCTCCAAAGTTGGGAGCATGAAATTGTCCAAAATGTCTGGGTATACTGACGCCTTAAGAGTTCCCTTCACTGGAAGTAAGGGACCAAGCCAACCCCTGAAAAACAACCCCACACCATAATCCCCCCTCCACCAAACTTTACACTTGGCACAATGCAGTCAGGCAAGTACTGTTCTCCTGGCAATGACCAAACCCAGACACGTCCATTAGATTGCCAGACAGAGAAGCGTGATTCATCATTCCAGAGAACATGTCTCCACCGCTCTAGAGTCCAGTGGCGGCGTGCTTTATACCACTGCATCCAACATTTTGCATGGCACTTGGTGATGTCAGGCTTGGATGGCCTCAGCCATGGAAGCCCGTTCCATGAAGCTCTCTATGCACTGTTGTTGTGCTAATCTGAAGGCCACATGAAGTTTGGTGGTCTTTAGCTATTGACTCTGCGGCCATTTGGTGACTTCTGCCCCGCTACCCCGCTCTGTCATTTTACACGGCCTACCACTTCATGGCTGAGTTGCTGTTGTTCCCAGTTGCTTCCACTTTGTTATAATACCACTAACAGTTGATCCTGGAATATTTAGTAGCAAGGACATTTCTCAAATGGACTTATTGCACAGGTGGCAACCTATCACGGTACCACGCTTTAATTCACTGAGCTCCTGAGAGCAACCCACAAATGTTTGTAGAAGCAGTCTGCATGCCTACGTGTTTGATTTTATACACCTGTGGCCATGGAGGTGATTGGAACACCTGAATCCGATGATTTGGAGCTGAATCCAATGATTTGGAGGGGTGTCCCAATAATTTTGGCAATCTTGTATATTAGTTGCAGCAGTCTATATACACATATATTTTTTTGGCTAAACGCAGAGGATATATTTTGTACACAATATGATTTTGTTGTGCACAAGAAACAAAATACATTTTTGGTAACATTTGGATAACCTTTAATTTGAAGAGGGATAGTTAAAAATAGACATTTGTAAGTATCTAAATAGATTTACTCTGTTTTTTACCTGTATTCTTGCCATCTAGTAGCTGAAATGTCAGGCTGAACAGTGCTCACAGAGGCTATCTTATTTTCTTGGGGGAGAATAAGAATGGTTCAATTGTTATTTAACAAAAAGCTTTTCATTTTTTCCATGTAATCCTGATACCATAGAGGGAGATCTACTAAAATTTGTGCACTCGGAATCTGGTGCAGATTCTAACTCAGGTTTCTCAACCTTTTGTTTCAGTCAAGTCACCCTTTAAAATGATAGATAATCTCAAGGCACCCTTTAAAATTCTGAACAATCTCAAGGCACCCCAATCTAAAATGTATAAAACTATTTTACACACATCCAGTACACCCAATGTTAGAGGTGATATATTCTTCCAAAGCAAATACACTTTTGCACACTGGTAACGACCAGTATTCCAGTGTGTCTCTCAGTTTCTCTCCCTCATTCTGCTAATGTGACTGCAGTGTTGATGGAGAGGGGCAAACAAGGATGCTGTGCAAGCACCCAACGTCTTCCTTATCAAATGATGATGCCATTGGTTGTTAGGATGCTGGCAGCTAAAAGGTCATAAAAGGGCACAATGAAAACTTATGGCGTTGTGTACTAAAAGGCAGGATTGATCCACCTGCTGGCTTGTATACAATTTTTGAGCATTTTGCCAAGGCACCCCTGAAGAAGCATGAAGGCACCCCAAGGTGCTTGAGCACCCTGATTGAAAAAGGCTGTTCTAACTTCAGCTTGTTCAATTAAGCTTTAACAATAAAATTTGTAAGCTGATAGGATTCTATGCAGAGTTACACGAGGCATTGCACTCTCTTGCTTTAGTAAATAACCTTTATAGTGTCTGATACCCACACTGATCTGAGGCAAAAGATGAGACAGCATTTTCATAGGCATTGCAGACTGACACTGAGCTTATACCTTTCCCTTAGGGCGGAATACAACTAAACAACAGAACCAACAGCTATCACTAGTGTCATGTTTCACATGACTGTCATATTGACTGTCATATGCCTTTAAGTGTTTTCTATATTTTGTCTCTGCTCCTCCCTTTCCTTTGGTTTAGTTAATGCTGTATAGATAGCCCTCCCCCTTTTGCCAGAAATGCATTGCAGCTCTAGCCTCATGTCATGAAGCAGGACACATTATGATTGTTTGACCTATCGAATGTTCATTGTTGTAAGATTCTCTCAGTTTATGGAATAAACGTCACAAGATCTACAAGATATCATCTCGATTGAGTCTCTGACTGTGGTATCCAACTGAGATTGGGGTTATTGCTATCTCATCACAACTGTAAGTTACAGAGATCACAATTTCAATGCTTAGATTGGAGAGACAGAACAACTATGATGTACGACTGCACAATTAGAACTGAAGAGTGGAGATTCAGATATTAAAAATGTACAGTTACGACTCTTTGATGTTAGAATTTACACATAACTAAAAAAGGCAGAATAAATGCAATGTTTTTGTATTGCTATAGAAATACACAACAATTCACTATGCACCTTTCTCCCATGTGAAATGAATTTCAACAAAGCAGCCATGCACAGCCAGCTGAGTGCGAGTGAATGGATAAAACCTGTGTTTACAGTAAGTGTGGGTGGGCAGCCTCTCCACTGTTTATGTATCCTGGCCTGCAGAGCAACAACACTGAGCATTCCAACTGCTGTGATCCAGATGAGAAGGTATATCACTCCAAGCATCATCCTAGTGCTGCACCAGGAGCGCTGCCTGCAAGGATGTTAACTTTCTCTTTTGTATGATATATTCTATGCAATATACCTCTTCTTTTAAAGACTTGTTTGTAGTGATACGTGCTGTATAAATACTCCACATTTTTCACCAATATATTTCTTTATTTTTGTCCATTTTCTTCTCTTTCTTTTTGATGTCCCTTCTTGCACTATTTAGCTAGTTAAAAAAATGTTTTCCTATTTTTAATTTCTTAAAGTCAAAAAGTAGAGGTAAATAAGACCTTTTGCATGTTGGAGTAAACAAAAAACTCTGTCTGCGGAAATGCTGTACACCTACTTATAGCTACATGAATCTGTCACTATATGTGCCATTTGCTGCATAGATGGGAAACAGATTACTAACGCCTACAACACAGGCATGTCCGTTGAGCTGCATTGATCTACATTAATCTGCGCAGACTCAATGCAAAGCACAATTATTTTCTATGTGAGCAGTTCACATACATGTCCAATGATGTGTGCCGCATAGAAATGCAGCATGTATGAATTTTTAGACAGAGTATCTTACCGCACCGAATGTCATTGAAATTTGCTGTGTTGTATAGAGTTCAATTCATGTTATTTTGGAATACTTTAACAACTTGCCCTTCAGAGGACTTACCCTCCCTCCTGACCAGGCCATTTTTGCGATACGGCGCTGTGTTATTTTAACTGACAATTGCGCAGTCATGCAACACTGCACCCAAATTAAATTTATGTCCTTTGTTTCCCACAAATAGAGCTTTCTTTTGGTGGTATTTGATCGCCTCTGCATTTTTTATTTTTTGTGCTATAAACAAAAAAAGACCAACAATTTTGAGAAAAAACAATATTTTTGACTTTTTGCTATTAAACATGTCCAGTAAAAAAATTAAAAAATTTAGGCCAAAATGTTTTCTGCTACATGTCTTTTCTAACAAAAATCCCAATACGTGTAAATTAATTGGTTTACATGAAAGTTATAGCATCTACAAATGCAAATACAGTAAATTAGTGTTGTGCTCCACTGATGAACATATAAAAAGTATATATAATCTCCAAACTTATAAGTCTTTTCAAAGATTTATAAATATCTCTTCCAAAATTTTAAGCAAAGTGTCCATAGTACATCCGTGATCATACACTCCTTTCAGTGATGTGAACAAACCAACTTATACTTGATTCATCTTTAATGTGTTGTTATGACAACCATGCGTGCACCTTCACCAGTTGTGCTTGCATCTGGTAAATATGACCAAACCATTAAGTGAAGTCATAAATAGCTTGTGTCCCTTAAGTGGACCGTGGTTGGATGGGATTGTTATCCTAAAGGGTTTGGATCCTCTCACATCCTTAGAAGTCTTGCTCCATTGGTCCGTGTGCCATAAGAAATAATCATAACATAGTGCCTTATACTCTTTTTAAAACATTTATTAATACACTATACTACACTCACATGTACATGCTGTAAAAACGCTGTTATAATATTCCAAACACTCACTAGCAATCTGATGTTGTGCACTTGCTATTAGCTGACTGTCTCCTTCCGCATGAGCATCGAGACGTCAGAGTCCCTCACCTACGCGTTTTGCCACCGGGTCACATGGCTTCATCAGGGGAAATTCCCCCTCCTGAGGTGGGAAATCGGTTAATGAAGTTAAGAAAAAGTGAATAATGCATCACAGCTCCCCACTGCCCATATGCATCTAACACCACTGGCATGCATTGTAGTGTGAAAACTGGTGTGAACATGCCCTTACTTTACACATATGTCAGTCACTGTAACAAAGCCTTGTGGGATTCAGTTTTACATTTTCAGATTTCTAATAAGGCAGAAGCAGAGGCAGAATTGCCTATAACACAATGGGGTTGGTTAATCCAAAAAAGTAAACTGTTCACCCTGCATGGTGAATGTTCACTTTGTAATGCCAATTTATAATCTAGTCATAAGCAAGGAAAACAAAAAAAGGTGGCTGCCTTCAGGCCTTATGCTGGGCTGGCTCCTTCCCTTTTCCCAGACTGTCCTCTCTTAGGTGACAGTTGAGGCTGAGAGATCCTCCCTTGCAACCCCTGCCTGCAGGTAGGCCCCTCTGCTGGGCCCCCTCCTGGGCTCCACACTCTAGCCTTCACTCCATCTTCCACCTGACTCTACTCCTACTGCTGATCAGGCTCTCTAATATGTAACGGCTGTCCTGGCCCCATTCCAAGCCTCCTGCTTGAAGATTGGCCAAGATCCCCTAATAATTCAAATCAGCCCTCACTGTCTTCTAGAAGCTTCTCAAGCTTCTAGAGCAGGGGGGTATCAAGGAACTTCAACCCTGACCTAATGTCACCTGGTTGATTCATCCCAGGGTAACTCATACCAGGCTAAAAAGCCTATCTAGCTCCCCCTAGCTAAGTAGAGGGGCACTACAGTATGAAAATTACAATGAAGTAAATTTGGAAAATGTGTGTAGGCAGGTTCAGTTTACCCTCCCCTCTGTAGGTGGCATTGTTTTGCAGTCTGCTGTACAGAGGAAATGGAGGATGCGACAGCCTCAGTAGGAGTCACCAGGGAAGCAATAGTCCAATTGGGCCTCAGTGACCATCTTTTTTTGTGTTGTTTTTGGGATCAGCCCTTCAAAGTGCCACTATATCGCTATACTGCCTACAGCCACCCCTTCCCTTTGATGCTGGTTCAGTAATGTAAGCCCAACAGAGTAACAATCTTAGCTCTGGGACTACTCCAATGTGCCTCTAACACTGCTAAGAACTATTGCACCTGTGCAGGGGCGGAATGACCATTCGAGCACTCGGGCACTGCCCGAGGGCCTGGGGTCAGTAGGGGGCCCCATGAAATGCTCCTGGTACTTTTTTATAGGCTTTTTTGAGTGTAGGCAAGGACACAGGGGCTCCATGATCCCCTATTGCCCAGGGGCCCCATGGGTTGTCAGTCCACCCCTGCACCTGTGTTGCCTGGGTTACTGAGTTGCTGGTACCATAGTGTTTGGAACTGTTTAGCCAAGTGGCTAGCCAAGTACCACGGTTCCACCTTCATTCAGCCAAATAATAATTGTGCCACTATACTTGGTATGCCTTTCTTCCACATTGGGTACCAACTAACTGGCACTGCCCACAAGTGAAAAGGGTATTATAAATATATATGTTTAAAAAGATTGCAATCTGTTAGCTTTCAGCATATATTTATCATAATATTTACAAAAATGCACAGAAATGCATGTAAAATTGTACATAGTGCAACATGTTGTAAACACATAGTACTTCAAGCACATTGGTGTTAAAGGGCCCAAAAAAGGTATCCATGCAATGATTTGGCTAAATTGTTTGCAATTGTAACTCTCAATTTCTCTCACTTTGCATCTTAGGGGAAAATGTTTAAAAAAATAAAAATGTGTATTTTTGCTTTATTTGGAGGGTGTGTTTTTTTAAGGGGGCTGTATTTAGGGTCATTTCATTTATTTCTCAATTCAGCTTATTCCAAGCCCCAAATTATTAACATTGTTGATGTCCATGCAAAAACATTAGTTATATTAGATCAAATGTTTTAAAAATAGTCTATGATTTCTAGCATTGTTCACAATAAAATATAGCATATTTTAGCAGGAGTGTTTTCATAAAACAGGAAAATTAAAGCTAACGCACATGTACAGTACTTTGTGTCTGCTGTGCTGATATTCTCAAACTACAAAGATGTTTTAAATAGAAGTACAATTTATCCATCCAGATTCAGACCACCTAGTCATATTTTTATTTTTAATGAGACGATAAATAATACAACTTCCTAATAATATACAGTGGACAATTTTGGCTCAGATAACCGGTATGCTGCTTGTTTCCTAATTTCATACATTGAAAAATATTAGTGTTCTGCTTCTCCACTCTGGAGTTCTGCTGCCAAATAACACAACATAGTCTTTGCTACTTCATCATTTTTCATATTGTTTGGCAATCTGAGATCTATAATGACTATCATTTTTCTTGCACTGTAGAGGGATGAATATCCTAGTTTCCTTCCCACCCTTCTGTCTTGGTTGCTGACCTAGTCAAAGCTTTCCAAATCATACAACAGGTCTTTAATGGATTACAGTTTCACCAAAAGCTCTCTTTTAAAAGATTACAATTTTCAATATTAATTTCTATTTTGCTTAAGAGAACCTGCTACAGAACAAAATATCTGCGTTAGGCTCTCCATACTGCTAGTCAGTAAAGGCCGGACCGCACACTAGCTCCAAGACAGTGACATCATTTACACCAAATATTATTATAGTAGTCATGATAACTAGAGATGAATGAGTGGTGAAAAATTTTCTTCCCTGGCAAGTCACTGTTTTACACCCAAAACTTGATGCACCAGCAAAACTCCACCCCATGAATTGGCAAAATCGGTTATTAGACATTTGAAGGGCTTTGTTTGCATGGGGGTATGCCGTTTTGTCACTTTAGCCTTGTTTGCACATCTGAAAATAGTCATTTTGGAGGTTTCTTGAGTAGCACCAGTCAAAGTTTAAAAGGTTTACATTAAAAGTTTAATTTTTTTATTTTTAGCTACATTTTAGTTTATTTTTGTTTAAAAGTTAAAAGAAGTGTTTTTAAATTTTAAAACCATTTAAAGTTTTTAATTTTAGTTTTAACCCTTTTCTGAGAGGTACACAAAAAAAAACAGTGCATAGTAGTGACCAGTTTTATCCATCTGTCAGGGAAAAAAGTTGCCTTTTATTTTTTATAGCTACCAAGGCATTAAAGCAAAGAAACACTAATTTTTTCATAAACAATGCTAAGCAGTTTTATTATCTTGACTATGGAAAGAGACGGTCAGGTATTCAAAGAAACAAAAAGTATTAAGGTGGACCTCCAGCCTCCCCCCAACAAATACTGTAGCTGCTGACTTTTAACATAAGAAAACTTACCTGTCCAGGGATACAGCGATGTCTTCACGGAGACTATTCTTCAATTAGTTTTGGGTGCAGGAACTGGCATCTTGGGTAAGAGAAACTGGCAGTGAAGCCTTCAGGCTTCACAGCTGGTTTCCTACTGCATATGCTGCGCTGTGTGATGGTCCCGCAAAAAAATATAAAAATTCAAATGTTGTCATAAATTTAAGTCAAAATGTATTCTTCTACATGTCTTTGCTAAAAAAAACCCTATACGTGTAAATTAATTGGTTTACATGAAAGTTATAGCATCTTCAAATGGCGGTTTGTATACTGGAATTTTTATTTATTTATTTTTACTAGTAATGGCGGTGATCAGCGACTTATAGCGGGACTGCGGCAGGCATTCTGACACTGGGTGGGAACTGACTGTGTCTGACATCCCCAGTGACACTAATACAGTGATCAGTGCTAATAAAAAGCACTGACACTGTACTAATGACACTGGGCAGGGGTTAACATCTGGAGCGATCAAAAGGTTAACTGTGTGCTGTTTTACATAGTGTGCTCTGTGTGTTTTACTGTGTAGACAAGCTGGTTTGTATTGCTCTGCTGTGCAGAGCAATACAAAGCAGCCTATTCACGCTGACAGGGGAGAGATCTGTATTGTTTACATACAGACCTCTCCCTTCTGAGCTCCGCTGACGATCACCGAGTCCCAGTCGCGAATTGGCGGCCAGGACCCTGGTGATTAATATGCTGAGGAGCCAATAGTGGCATGGGTAGAGAGTGTGTGCGCGCCCCCTACCTGTAAATACAAATTCACGTGTATATATATGCGATTTTGCACATCCATGCCACCCTGTAGTAGTAATTCTGCTATAGGGCGGTCGGGAAGCTGTTAATTCTGGAATTTATAAAGCAATGTATTTTAAGATGGTCTCCATTTTGTCTGAAATAGGTGCAATGATTTGTTAGGAATAGGAAATAGGAATAATTTGTCAGTTTATAGGACTAAGGCCTGGTTAACACTAGTGTGATTTCAGATGCGACTTAAGTCACACAGAATCTCATGACATTGGAAATCACATTGTTTTTAATGGTGTCCATCCACATCAATGGGACTCAGTCAACTCAAGACCCTGCATTCACTATATCTGGTCTCCCACAATACACAGAATATGGAAATGCAGTTATTTTAGTAGATATAAACTGTTAAATACCTTTTCTTATCAGCAGTCTTGTGACTTCTATCATTGTCCAGCAGAGCACTGGCAAAAGCTCATAGGAGGAGTTTTCATTCTCCTCTGATTGTCCTATGAGGCTGCATAAACCCTGCCCCTGTGTCTGAACAGTGCTGATTGGGTCTGTGCTGATGACATGCACTCTCCCAAGAAAAAGCAAACTCTTTAGCAATACACACCAAACTAAGCATGTGCAGCATGCCCCCAAGCCTCTGTTCTATCAGTAGATGGATTGAGGACAGTAGAAGAAGGGGAGGATCAAAGAAGACAGGATAAAACATAATTTTTACACAATGTGAAGGATCAACACAGTGAGTATAACACGCATGCTTTACTTTCTTATTAAAGAGAAAAATACATATCAACGTAGAAATTCCCCCAGAAAATGTATGGCTATATGGCAATGCTGGCTTGATACCCCCGGTTTAACCCCTCCACAACTCACCTTACAAAGGCTATTGCAATTATAGGGGTAGATATTTCGATATTGTATACAGCTGCTTGCTGCTGTTGAACTATGAACTAAAGTCATGTTGTGTTCCTGTCTGATAATATATAATGTATACCAAAAGAATGCTCTTACTTACTTACATGATGTTACTTTCAGCATTATAGTCCTCTTTATATGTGACTCCAACAAAATGTTATTTTTTGATATGTCACCTGCAATTCTATGTTTCTATGTGTTTTTGTACATTCACGTGGAGGATTCTGACAATGCTGAACAATAATTAATGTTCTCTACTTTGATACCCTTGAAAGATCCTTGTACTCCTCTGTATTTTCGATAAAAACATATTTTCTGATAAAACAAAAAGAAGTGTACTTCCTGCAGGCTGTGTACATATTTAACAATATAACTCCAATACGTTAAATAAATAAGCCAGTTCACAAGAATTATACATAATTGTTCTAGATTGAAAGAATACATAGAACAAATGCAGATCATTAAAGAAAGATTTATCCAAAAGGGATATAATCCAGAGATATTGGAAAACATCAGATTTAGAGTTAGTCAAAATTATATAGTGGATAAGAATATTAAAAAACATCAGAAGAAAAATAAGGAAAGAGATACTAAGGTGGAATATGCATTTATATCTGGATATAATTGCCAATGCAAGGAGATAGAATCTTTTTTTTATAAATACTGGCCTATAATCAAAAATGATCAAATTTTAGGTCCTATCATGCCAAAAAAACCCTTGTTTATTTATAAGAAATGAAAAAACTTACGGGATGTTTAGAGTGTTATTTCTCCTCCTAGACAGAAAAAGTGCAATATGTTTGATTTTAAAGGTTATTATCCATGTAAAAAAATTAATATTTGTAGGACTACGGGTATAAAACGAGTAATTTCTGATTTTATTTCTCAGAGTACAGGACAAACTTTTAAGATTACAAAATGTATTACTTGTTCTACACAGTTTGTAACGTATGTACTCGAATGTCCATGTCGTCTCCAATATGTGGGGAGGACATCCAGACCTTTGTTTAAAAGATTGAGAGAGCATGTAGCAAATATAAAGAAAGGGAAAAAAGACCATTGTCTCATAAGGCATTTCAGAGACTTCCACAACTGTGATCCGGGGTCTTGAAATTTTGTGGAATTGATAAAATAGAAGCCCATTGGAGAGGTGGGGATAAAATACAAACTATTTCAAAGAACGAAACCCTCTGGATCTTTCAACTACAAACGTTAAGACCAAAAGGATTAAATGTTGATCTAGATTTAAACTGTTTTATTTCTAATTATTGATGATAAGAGCTAGTATTTTAATATTTTTGTATATATTTATATTTTAGAATTCTTAAATAGTATAACATAAGTGGTATTAAAATAAAATAAAATATTATTTGAATACATTTTTACATATATATATATATATATATATATATATATATATATATATATATATACAGTGAGGAACAGAAGTATTTGAACACCCTGCGATTTTGCAAGTTCTCCCACTTAGAAATCATGGAGGGGTCTGAAATTCACATTGTAGGTGCATTCCCACTCTGAGAGACAAAATTTTAAAAAAATTCAGGAAATCACATTGTATGATTTTTAAAGAATTTATTTGTCTTGCACTGCTAAACATAAGTATTTAAACACCTAAGAAACAGCAAGAATTCTGTCTCTCAAAGACCTGTTACTAGTCCACCTCTACTCCACTCATTAATCTAACTTAGTAGCACCTGTCTGAGCTCTTTAAAGACACCTGTCCACCCCACAGTCAGTCAGACGCCAACTACTACCATGGGCAAGACCAAAGAGCTGTCAAAAGACACCAGAGATAAAATTGTGGACCTCCACAAGGCTGGAAAGGGCTATGGGGCAATTGCCAAGCAGCTTGGTGAAAATAGATCAACTGTTGGAGCAATTATTAGAAAATGGAAGAGGCTAAAGACAACTGTCAGTCTCCCTCGGACTGGGGCTCCATGCAAGATCTCATCTCGTGAGGTATCACTGATGATAAGAAAGGTGAGGAATCAGCCCAGAACTACAAGGGAGGAGCTGGTCAATGACATAAAGAGAGCTGGGATCAAAGTTTCACTGTCGGTAGAACACTACGCCGTCATGATTTCAAATCATGCATTGCACGGGTTCCCCTGCTCAAGTCATCACATGTCCAGGCCCATCTGAAGTTTGCCAATGACCATCTGGATGATCCAGAGGAGGCATGGGAGAAAGTCATGTGGTCAGATGAGACCAAAGTAGAACTTTTTGGTCTAAACTTCACTCGTCGTGTTTGGAGGAAAAAGAAGGATGAGGTGCATCCCAAGAACACCATCCCTACTGTGAAGCATGGGGGTGGTAACATCATGCTTTGGGGGTGCTTTTCTGCGAAGGGGACAGGACGACTGCACTGTATTAAGGAGAGGATGAATGGGGCCATTTATTGTGAGATTTTGAGCAACAACCTCCTTCCCTCAGTCAGAGCATTGAAGATGGGTCGTGGCTGGGTCTTCCAACATGACAACGACCCGACGCATACAGCCAGAATAACCAAGGAGTGGCTCTAAAGGAAGCATATCAAGGTTCTGGAGTGGCCTAGCCAGTCTCCAGACCTAAAACCAATAGAACATCTTTGGAGGGAGCTGAAACTCTGTGTTGCTCAGCGACAGCCCCGAAACCTGACAGATCTAGAGGAGATCTGTGTGGAGGAGTGGGCCAAAATCCCTGTTGCAGTGTGCAAACCTGGTCAAGAACTACAGGAAACGTTTGACCTCTGTAATTGCAAACAAAGGCTTCTGTACCAAATATTAACACTGATTTTCTCAGGTGTTCAAATACTTATGTTCAGCAGTGCAAGACAAATAAATTCTTTACAAATCATACAATGTGATTTCCTGATTTTTTTTTTTAATTCTGTCTCTCAGAGTGGGAATGCACCTACAATATGAATTTCAGACCCCTCCATGATTTCTAAGTGGGAGAACTTGCAAAATCGCAGGGTGTTCAAATACTTCTGTTCCTCATTGTATATACAGTATTTATATATATATATATATATATATATATATATATATATATATATATTTATTTATTTATAAAAAGGATTTTGGTAAATACTTGTGTATATTTGGAATTATAATTAATTTAGTTTTAATTTGGTAATAAATTATTTTATTGTAATTTTAATAAGTATAATAATTTTAATATGCGTATATTTAATCTGAATTCAATAATAATGTCCATATATGTATTAACCATTGGTACTGTAGTATAGTATTACAGGTGAAACTCGAAAAATTAGAATATCATGCAAAAGTTCATTTATTTCAGTAATGCAACTTAAAAGGTGAAACTAATATGAGATAGACTCATTACATGCAAAGCAAGATAGTTCAAGCCGTGATTTGTCATAATTGTGATGATTATGGCTTACAGCTCATGAAAACCCCAAATCCACAATCTCAGAAAATTAGAATATTGTGAAAAGGTGCAATATTCTAGGCTCAAAGTGTCCCACTCCAATCAGCTAATTAAGGCATAACACCTGCAAAGGGTTCCTGAGCCTTTAAATGGTCTCTCAGTCTGGTTCAGTAGGAATCACAATCATGGGAAAGACTGCTGACCTGACAGTTGTGCAGAAAACCATCATTGACACCCTCCATAAGGAGGGAAAGCCTCAAAAGGTAATTGCAAAAGAAGTTGGATGTTCCCAAAGTGCTGTATCAAAGCACATTAATAGAAAGTTATGTGGAAGGGAAAAGTGTGGAAGAAAAAGGTGCACAAACAGCAGGGATGACCGCAGCCTGGAGAGGATTGTCAGGAAAAGGCCATTCAAAAGTGTTGAGGACTTTCACAAGGAGTGGACTGAGGCTGGAATCAGTGCATCAAGAGCCACCACACACAGATGGATCCTGGACATGGGCTTCAAATGTGGTATTCCTCTTGTCAAGCCGCTCCTGAACAACAAACAATGTCAGAAGCATCTTACCTGGGCTAAAGAAAAACAGACCTGGTCTGTTGCTCAGTGGTCCAAAGTCCTCTTTTCTGATGAGAGCAACTTTTACATCTCATTTGGAAACCAAGGACCCAGAGTATGGAGGAAGAATGGAGAGGCACACACTGCAAGATGCTTGAAGTCCAGTGTGAAGTTTCCACAGTCTGTGTTGATTTGGGGAGCCATATCATCTGCTGGTGTTGGTCCACTGTGCTTCATTAAGTCCAGGGTCAACGCAGCCATCTACCAGGAGATTTTGGAGCACTTCATGCTTCCTTCCACAGACAAGCTTTATCGGGATGCTGACTTAATTTTCCAGCAGGACTTGGCACCTGCCCACACTGCCAAAAGCTCCAAAACCTGGTTCAATGACCATGGGATTACTGTGCTTGATTGGCCAGCAAACTCGCCTGTCCTGAACCCCATAGAGAATCTTTTCGGCATTGCCAAGAGAAAGATGAGAGTCTGAACAATGCAGAAGAGCTGAAGGCCGCTATTGAAGCATCCTGGTCTTCCATAACACTTCAGCAGTGCCACAGGCTGATAGTTTCCATGCCACGCCACATTGAGGCAGTAATTGCTGCAAAAGGGGCCCAAACCAAGTACTGAGTACATATGCATGCTTATACTTTTCAGAGGTCAGATATTGCTCTATGTACAATCCTTGTTTTATTGATTGCATGTAATATTCTAATTTTCTGAGATTGTGGATTTGGGGTTTTCATGACCTGTTAGCCATAATCATCACAATTATGACAAATCACGGCTTGAACTATCTTGCTTTGCATGTAATGAGTCTATCTCATATATTAGTTTCACCTTTTAAGTTGCATTACTGAAATAAATTAACTTTTGCACGATATTCTAATTTTTCGAGTTTCACCTGTATAGTGAAGGAGACATTAGTGATTTTATTTGATTATGAGTATAGATATGTGCAGTACTTTGCAGGGAATCCTTGGTTTTATTTATGTGGGTGTGTAGATATACTGCACACATGTATCCATAAGATATATAATAATATATATATGTAGTATAAGAGTATTCACCATAGTTTTAATTAGGGAATGTCCCTGTGTAGTTTTCTGTATATATGGGGAATATGCAAGTGTGGGATTCTGTGGGCTGTGTAAAATATTGTTGTATCGTTCTTTTTGCATCATTATAGATTAGGTGGAACCAGAGTGTTGATATCAGTGCCTCAATTGAATTTCGGATAGATAGAAGCAGTCCCACTAATATTACAATATCGTGCAAGAAAGGACTTCAGTATTGTATATAGTGTGGGTGGCTTTCCCTCTCCCAAGATGGCGGCCGGAGCTCTGGAGCTGTAGGGAGGAGAGCTATAAATTTCAGCTGGTCAGTCCGATGAGTACACTCCTTATTACTAAGCCCTGGATGTGCCCTGGATGTGATGAAATGCGTCAAGGGAAGTGACATCGGACACACAGGAGAGGAACCGGAAGTGGCATGTTGGCCATTTTGGATATTGGAATTCACATGTCAAACAGTTTTGGAGGCTGTTCGGCGACCCTAGAGGTTTGAGGGCATGGGAATAAGTGTTTTGATGCTTTATTAATGTAAGCAGTAAATAAAGTGTATGTTTATTAATCCCATAACGGAATTACACTATATCCTGTTTATATATCACTCGCATTGAGCATGAGTACTATAAGTACTATGGAGTACTTCCTTAAAATCCATGAAGACATCTAGGAGAAGGTGGTTGACGACATTGTAAGGAGTATTATTCAGGCTTTTCATTTTTCAAATTTGTGGGAGCGTGTGGCTTACACTATAGAAGTGTACACTGAATGGTCACTTGGATTATTTCATTCACAGAGTGACGCACTATCACAGTTTTTACACTGTGTTCACATTTTTCACTTTAATTATCACATTTTTTTTAAGTTGCACAGTGCATATGGTATATGGGTATGATATTGAATTTATTAAGTTAATGCACTATATGAGTTTTCTCTTTTTTTGAGGTACATACTTTCCTTTTGGGAGCCAATGGGAGGGCTCGATAACAAAGGATCTGAAAATTTGCATTATTGGAAACAAAGATTGGATTGACTTTATTTTGGACACGAGTGACTTATAATTTTGATAAGTTTTTGTTTTTTTTATTATCAAAAAATGTTATTTTATGTCATTTTATTTTGAATGTTTTGGATATTTTTGGGCTCATTTATATATAATTTTTGGGTTCATTATATGTATATTTGTTTCACATATTTAGGGATATTTATTGAACGTATTGGAGTTATATTGTTGGTTTGCACCTTCAAGGGTGACAGTTAGATCTTATGTGTTAGAGGGTGCAGTTGTAATATATAATTTTGTTTGATACTTTTTTGATTGATACCGTAGTTATAAATGTATTGTGTACATATTTAGTTCCCTGCTTCTGACATAAACCATTACATTACAACTACCATGCCAGATTTAAATATGGGCAATTTTTACATCAGGCTTCTTGTGTGTGAGAAGCATTTAGCGATATATTCCGGCATCACCAGTAGGTGGATTCCAGGATCTCCAGATTATATACAAAATAAACTGGTGTACTCTGTGTTAATGAAAATGCATCTCAGTGTTTGAATGTAATTTCTGACTACCAAGCACCTTTAACCACTTGCCTTCCAGATGATTTACCACCTTCTTGACCATACCATTTTTTGCAATACGGAGCTGTGTTACTTTAACTAACAATTGCACTATCAAGCAATGCTGCGCCAAAATTACATTTATGTCCTTTTTCCCACAAATACAGTTTTCTTTCGGTGGTATTTGATCGCCTGTGTGTTTTTTATTTTTTGCGCTATAAACAAAAAAAGACCGCCAATTTTGAGAAAAAAACAATATTTTTGACTTTTTGCTATTAAACATGTCCAGTAAAAAATTTTTTAAAATGTATTCTACATGTCTTTGCTAAACAAAAATCCCAATATGTGTAAATTAATTGGTTTATGGGAAAATTATAGCATTTACAAATGGTGGTATATATACTGGAATTTTATTTTTTTTTACTAGTAATGGCGGCGATCAGCAACTTATAGCAGGACTGAGGGACTGCGGCGAGCATTTTGACACTGGGGGGAACTTACTTGGTGTCACTGGCATCCCCAGTGACACCAATACAGTGATCAGTGCTAATAAAAAGCACTGACACTGTACTAAGAGCACTGGGAAGGAAGGGGTTAACATGAGGGGCGATCAAAGGGTTAACTGTGTGCTGTTTCACAGTGTGCTGTGTGTGTGCTTTCCACTGTAAGCACACTGCTTTGTATGGCTCTGCATAGCAGAGCCATACAAAGCAGTGTGCAGGAGCTGACAGGGGAGAGATCTGTGTTATTTATACACAGGTCTCTCCCCTGTCGGAGATACTCGGCGGCCTCAAGGAACTCAAGGAATCACCGGCCGGGACCCAGTGATTGAGAGCCGAGGCCGCGAATGGAGGTACGGGTAGGGCACGTGTGCGCTGCACGTGCACCCCCTGCCCAGAACTGCAAAATCACGATTTTGCGCATCCGTACCACCCCATAGCAGTATATCTATAGGGAGGTGTGGAAGTAGCTAATGCACAAAAATGGGTAGATAAAACGGGACAAAAAAAATAGGAGATAGAGGAGATGGACTTTGTAGTTTGTAGGCAGTCCCATGTCCTCACAGGAACCTAAAGTGGTTCTAAACCCCCCAAAAAATCAAAATTGAAATGACCAATCTACCTCACATAGCATAACAGCAGAAGTCATCTGCCCCCAGTCTGACCAGGGAAGGAGCAGCCAGTCATCTGAAATCCTCTCTGCTTTCCTACAGTGAAAAAACCTGACACCTCAGGCTCGAGCTGATCTCAGCTGTTTTGGGAGCCATCTGCATGAGACTCCTAATTAGTCTGTCAGTAACAGGAGATGGGGTGTGGCGACACCATTTTTTTCATGTGTTGGGTTTTTTCACTGTAGGGAAACAGAGAGGATTTCAATTGACTGGCTGCTCCTTTCCTGTCCAAACTGGGGACAGAAGACTTCTGCTGTGCTATGTAAGGTAGACTGGTCATTTCAATTTTGATTTTTTTTGGGTTTACAACCACTTTAAATTTGAACTCTAGTCAGGCAATAAATACGTAACTATTTACCATACATGTTCTAAATGAGATGTAACTAGGCTTCAAAATAAGCCAATAAGCCCCACTTACCTCTGTAGCTGTAGGCACGTTGGATGAATTCATCCTCATATTTTCAACAAAAATACTTTCACGTTTATTTTCTCTCAGTATATCTCTCATTTTGTTCCCCCTTCATAGTAGTCAGTTGGCAGCCTGCCAGCTTTGGAGTCTCTAATATTAACACAAAGTAGGTCCACAGTAAGTGCAAGTTCACATGGGTGGCAGGTGGTGCCAAAAGGAAGTGGTTTTGCCATCCTCCTGACCATCCATCTAAACAAAACATGCAGCTGCTCAGTGCTGTACATATGCTGTGGTCAAGATACTTTGTGGCTGTGGCAAAAACAAAATGCCCTGTGATGTTCAGCAGGCAGTACTGAACATGACCCATTCAAGTTAATGGGGCCTCAGCACAACCGTCCTGCAAATGCATGCAATGGTTTGAGAGTTAAAATAGGTGGTAAGGAGGAGATATCTCCTCTCAACCACCAGCCCTAAATGAGCAGAGAAAAAAGTGAAATGGCTCAACTATAACACAACGTCTCTGCTTCTGTGGTAAAATTGAGTGTAAATTGCTCCACAGTGCCTGCAGTCATAGAGGTGATGTTCTGAAGATTAGTCACCACTTGAATATGTAAATACCTTCTATTTAAATGTCCATAGCCACAGTTCTACTATAAAGTATTCCTTATTCGCTGCTCCTCATACTTTCCTTCCTCTCTTATTTCCATCTTGTGGAAACTTTTTTTTTTCTAATATTCTTTGGATTTTCTGTAGGGTCTAGTGGTCCACATACAGAAGGATCCAGCTCTGCCCTGCACCCCCTTAACAACAGATTATTGCAACAGTAGTAGTATAAGTACTGCTTGTTAATTAATCAATAAATCATTATCATCAATAATCATGTACTGCAGAGGTACATGGTTGACGTAACAGTTCTGTATTGTACATGAGGATGCTGAGGGCCTGTCCACATCCCGTGAGCACTGGACAGTGCCATCTGCTGAGGGATTATGGATCAGGAAAGTTTTATGCAATTCCTTTCTCCTCTACAAACATTTAACCCTTGTGGTATGGGGAAGGAGGGGGACTAAACCAGAATCCATCTTTAAAGTACACTAAACAAAACTGACCCAAAATTGTTATAACTGATTTTTATCACACTTCATGTTATGTCTCATGGAAGGAGGAAAATCTTCAAAAAAAAAACAGTGGTTTTAATCATTCCCTACTCCATGTAAAAATGATATTTTGGGTATTAGATATACTTTAAAATTATAGTAAACTCTTATTTTTCTCTTTAACCTTCAGGTAAGCCTATAATAAAGCTTACCTGTAGGTAAAATGAATATCTCCTAAACATGTCCCGTTCAGGAGATAATAGATCTTTTTTAGAGCTGGCGCATGTTTTCTGAAGGAACATCATACCCGTGACGTTCCTGCAGAGTACTGTGCGTGTCCTGGGACTCCCGCACATCATCGCGACTGGCCCGCTCAGACAGCCTTTGCTCGCAAACCTGGAACGAAGACGGGTGAAAATTAAAGCCTTGGCAGTGATGACAGCGTGCCTCTGGAGGGCTTCGTTTTAAGGTAAGTCCCTCATAATGTGCTAGTATGTGATGCATACTAGCACATTATGACATGTCCTTGTAGGAGATTTTTTTAATTATTTTTTTCTACCTGCGGCTTACTACCACTTTAAAATTGATACCATGTACTACAATGAACTACAATTATGATAAGTTTTTGGGTGCAAAGCAAAACATCTAAAAAAAATGTTTTCTTAAACGCAGAATATATATATATATATATATATATATACAGTCATGGCCGAAATTGTTGGCACCCTTGATATTTCTCCAGGAAATCATGTATTTCTCACGAAACGTATTGCATTAACACATGTTTTGCTATACACATGTTTATTCCCTTTGTGTGTATTGGGACAAAACAAAAAAAGGGAGGAAAGAAAGCAAATTCGACATAATGTCACACAAACCTCCAAAAATGGGCTGGACAAAAGTATTGGCACCCTTTCACAACTGCGGATAAATAAGAATGTTACAAGCATGTGATGCTCCTGTAAACTCACCTGGGGCAAGTAACAGGTGTGGGCAATATAGAAATCACACCTGAAAGCAGATAAAAAGGAGAGACGTTCACTTAACCTTTGCATTGTGTGTCTGTCTGTGCCACACTAAGCATGGACAACAGAAAGAGGAGACGAGAACTGTCTGAGGACCTGAGAACCAAAATTGTGGCAAAATATCAACAATCTCAAGGTTACAAGTCCATCTCCAGAGAACTAGATTTGCCTTTGTCCACAGTGCGCAACATTATCAAGAAGTTTGCAACCCATGGCACTGTAGCTAATCTCCCTGGTCGTGGACGGATGAGGAAAATTGATGAAAGATTGCAACGCAGAATAGTCCGGATGGTGGATAAGCAGCCCCAAACATGTTCCAAAGACATTCAAGCTGTCCTGCAGGCTCAGGGAGCATCAGTGTCAGCGCGAACTATCCGTCGACATTTAAATGAAATGAAACGCTATGGCAGGAGACCCAGGAGGACCCCACTGCTGACACAGAGACATAAAAAAGCAAGACTACAGTTTGCCAAAATGTACTTGAGTAAGCCAAAAGCCTTCTGGGAAAACGTCTTGTGGACAGATGAGACCAAGATAGAGCTTTTCGGTAAAGCACATCATTCTACTGTTTACCGAAAACGGAATGAGGCCTACAAAGAACAAAACACAGTACCTACGGTAAAATATGGTGGAGGTTCAATGATGTTTTGGGGTTGTTTTGCTGCCTCTGGCACTGGGTGCCTTGACTGTGTGCAAGGCATCATGAAATCTGAGGATTACCAAAGGATTTTGGGTCGCACTGTAGGGCCCAGTGTCAGAAAGCTGGGTTTGCGTCCAAGATCCTGGGTCTTCCAGCAGGACAATGACCCCAAACATACGTCAAAAAGCACTCAGAAATGGATGGCAAAGAAGCGCTGGAGAGTTCTGAAGTGGCCAGCAATGAGCCCAGATCTAAATCCCATTGAACACCTGTGGAGAGATCTTAAAATTGCTGTTGGGAAAAGGTGTCCTTCCAATAAGAGAGACCTGGAGCTGTTTGCAAAGGAAGAGTGGTCCAAAATTCCGGGTGAGAGGTGTCAGAAGCTTATTGATGGTTATAGGAAGCGACTGATTTCAGTTATGTTTTCCAAAGGGTGTGCAACCAAATATTAAGTTAAGGGTGCCAATACTTTTGTCCAGCCCATTTTTGGGGTTTTGTGTGACATTATGTCATATTTGCTTTTCTGCCTCTGTTTTATATTTGTTCCAATACATACAAAGGGAATAAACATGTGTATAGCAAAACATGTGTTAATGCAATACCTTTTTTGTGTGAAATACTTGATTTTCAGGAAAAATATCAAGGGTGCCAACAATTTCGGCCATGACTGTATATATATACACACATACGCACACACACTCACCGGCCACTTTATTAGGTACACCTGTTCAATTGCTTGGTAACACAAATTGCTAATCAGAAAATCACATGGCAGCAACTCAATACATTTAGGTTTCTAGATGTGGTGAAAACGACTTGCTGAGGTTCAAACTGAGCATAGAATGGGGAAAAAAGGGGATTTAAGTGACTTTGAACATGGCATGGTTGTTGGTGCCAGATGGGCTAGTCTATGTATTTCAAAAACTGCTGATTTTCACACACAACCATCTTTAGGGTTCATGTACACTGCAGCTGATAAACTCACGTTCAGGAGCTTTTCTGCATTTTTTCCAACAGCCCCTGAACTCTCCCTAATGTTTTCCTGTGTCTATATATATACTATGTTGTTTACAGTCGTTTACAGGCAGTTGAGTTTACAGTCATTTTTTTAACACACCAAATTTGCGTTTAGGAGTAGATTTTATCAGCGTTCCAAACGCCAAACACTTGTAAACCGCGTTTATAAGTGTTTGCGTTTAGAAATGTTTATTAACTGTTCCATATCCAAATGCTGTCCAGAGCCTTTTTTCATCATCAGAAATGCATGCAAAGCGTTTTCCATGTATTCAAATGGACCCGGTACACCAGCGCAGTCGGTTGCAATTGAAGGAAAAAATGGTAGAACATGCCACATTATGCTCATGATGGGATCCATAGTGAATACAACCAGAAAAGATAGGTAATTTCATCACATACTGTTCCCTCTGCTTCTGCTCTCTCTATCTCTCTCAAAATGTCTGAAATAGTTAATTTTTTACTGTTTATCAGTGCATCCTGGGCATTTTGGAAGGTCTCCTGATGTTATCTTTAAAAACGCAACGCGCATAAATGCGGTATGCAAACGCTGCTAAACAGATGTTTTTTAACCTACGTTTTCCAGCAGTTTCCATTGTTCAGAAGTGTTTTCCAAACATCCCATGTGCATGAATCCATAGGGTTTACAGAGAATGGTCAGAAAAAGAGAAAATATCCAGTGAGCCACAGTTGTGTGGACGAAAATGCCTTGTTGATGTCAGAGGTCAGAGAGGAATGGGCAGACTGGTTCGAGATGTTAGAAAAGCAACAGTAACACATGTCAATATGGAGCAAAATGTCTGAGGAATGTTTCCATCACCTTGTTGAATCTATGCCATGAAGAATTGAGGGAGTTCTGAAGGCAAAAGGAGGTCCAACCCTGTAGTGGCAAGGTGTACTTAATAAAGGTGACGGCGAGTGTGTGTTGTGTGGATAGATAGATAGATAGATAGATAGATAGATAGATTTATCAACAGCACCTGCTGCTGAGTTGTAGCAATTCCATTAAATCTAATTTGAAAAAAAAAACAGTTTTGATATAATTTTTAACATATATTTTAAATTCAAAAGCAAAACCTTAAATCTATTTGTATTGCCTTCAGTTCACTCTCTGGGTACCTCTTTATTCGTAGTGTTTGAGGAAAAAAAAAAGAAACTTGCCATTGCTGCTTCAGACTGTTCAGTTGCCCGGAAACAGATCTTTTATTGAGGGTTTCCAAGGCTACAAATGTAAACAAGTTGGCAAATCCCATTACCTAGCTACATGCAAACTATAGTTGAAATGCCAAACTAATTCTATAATTAAAAGAAATTGGAAGCTAGACACAGTTTATAACAATATTTGGTAAAGGATAATTGTGATACTTTATTGAATGAGTATTATATTAAAGCTGCAGTTTAAGGCCCCGTTCACACTACTGCGATTTCAGATGCAACTTGAGCCACACAGAACTGCATGAAAATGGAAATCACATTGTTTTCGATGGTGCCCATTCACATCAATGCAATATTACTGTGATGTGACTTTGGGGATGGTGCCTGTGCTGCTTTGGAATGACGCAATGCAAATTTTTGCCCCATTGACTTCAATAGGGTAGCACCAAAAATACATGTACATGTGTTTTTTTGGGGGTCCTTTTTTGCCTGTGATTTGTGTTACATGTAAGAAGCTGGCACCCGCTGGTGTCCTAACAACCAGCTCATTCCTGCTGTCAGCAGCAGGGACGAATCATTGGTTGTTAAGGAGTTGGAACTTGTTGATGTCCTAACATCCATGCACAATCACTGCTGTCAGCATCCCTGCATACAGCAATAATACAATTTTCCAAAAAGGCGGGCATTGAGTTCCAGTCAAGTGACTTTGCCTAGGCTTAGATTATATCGCCAGTCTGCTGCAAGCATTTCCCCAGTCTCCCCTTTAATTTGATTACTCAAACTTAAACAGTGTAACTTATGGGGGAGATTTACTAAAACCGGAGCACTCAGAATCTGGTGCAGCTGTGCATGATAGCCAATCAGCTTCTAATTTCAGCTTGTTCAGTTAAGCTTTGAAAATAAAACCTGGAAGCTGATTGGTTTTTGTGCAGAGCTGCACCCGATTTTGCACTCTCCAGTTTTAGTAACTCTACCCATTTGTAATAAGTCATAAAGTGAGAGGCAGCAGTAGGATTGGGTTTGTCGGGCATTTGTGAACTCTAGGGCACTACAGTTTTGGGCTGAGAAACTACATGATGGTGTCATATATGAACAGCATCTCAGAGGTTAGATGCTGACCAAGGGTAGTGCCTGAAAGAAGAAGGCTGCATCCTACCAGGAAGAAAAGCCCATGAGGGCATTGTCATAGGGAGCCCTGTGATCACTGTGAGAATGTGTAATAACTTTAAATGTTACATTTACACAAAATGCATGCACTTAACATGCAAAACTATATCTGGTACTAGGTCTATTTTAAAAACATTTTCCACATACACAACTTAACATTGAGTGCACACACCCTATTGTCCACAATTAAAGCAGTCATATCAGTGCGATTACAACTTGTTTGGAGCCGCACCGATTTATAAAGTAGTGCATGCACTACTTCAGGTGCGAATAGCATAGACATTTGTGTCTTTCAAGCTGCAGATGTCTTGCAAGTCGCATCTCAAATCTGAAGGACATACAACTTTGAAATCATGCGACTTCACTGGAAGTCGCACGATTTCAAAGTTGGATCCATGTGACCGGGGTGTAATACAACATCCTCTCACATGATATAACTAAAATGTCTGCCCTCATATTTTAGCTTTATTATTGTAATACTTTCCTCTGCATCTTACTAATTAAAGAATATGTCAACCCAGCATTTCATACTCCTGATACAGTATGTGTATGCTGTACCATGTACTTGTATGAAATAGTATCCTTTTCTCATTGCATTGCTTTTTTGTGTGAAATCCCTGGTGTTCCTGCCAGTCCCTCTGCTTTCCTATTAAAAACTGACTACACTAGGCATGGCATGGTCAGTTCTCTAGCTGTGCTGGGAACTCAGCCTGCTCACTTCCAATGATCAGGCTTCTGCTGACACGCTCCCACTGCACAGCCATTCACTGGGAAGAACAGTGTGCTGCTGTTCCTCCTCCCCTGGCTCTCTGAGCTCCTTATGCAGCTGAGAACAGAGGGTATGCTTTCACTTACAAAGAGGGAAAAAAGTGTTTTCATAATGTATATATACAGTATATATTTTGGCTGGGCAGCCCGCTCTAGGAAGATTCCTGGTGGTTCCAAACTTCTTCCATTTACGGTTGATGGAGGCCACTGTGCTCATTGGGATTTTCAATGCTGCAGAAATTTTTCTGTACCCTTCCCCAGATTTGTGAATTGATACAATCCTGTCTCGGAGGTCTACGGACAAGTCCTTGGACTTCATGGCTTGGTTTGTGCTCTGACATGCACTGGTAACTGTGGGACCTTATATAGACAGGTTTATGTCTTTCCTAATCATGTCCAATCAACTGAACTTCCCACAAGTGGATTCCAATCAAGTTGTGGAAACATCTGAAGGATGATCAGTGGGAACAGGATGCATCAGAGCTCAATTTTGAGTGTCATGGCAAAGGCTGTGAATACTTATGTACATGTGTTTTTTTTTGTTTTCATTATTTATTTTTAAAAATTGCAAATATTTCAAAATTAACTTCTTTCACGTTGTCATTATGGGGTATTGTTTGTAGAATGTTGAGGAAAAAATGTATTTAATCCATTTTAGAATAAGGCTTTAACATAACAAAATGTGGTAAAAGTTAAGTGATGTAAATGCTTTCCGGATGCACTGTATACTATATATATTAATTTCTATTTTAAACTGAATGGGTTATTTTACAAGGTGAGGGTTTACATATACTTTAACACCCTAGCTTACCTGACGTCCATCCTGTATTTTAGTGCTTGACTTATCCACCTTTTTTCCTGCTTCTCCAGTGCTGCTACTTACCTATGTCACCTATTTCTGCACTGGCAGTTAGGCAGATAAAGAATATACAGTAGTTACAAATTCTAAATCTAACCTACAATATTCATTCATGCATCTTCTCACAAATTTTAAGATATAACCCCATGCAGAATGTCTTCCTCATCTTTATAATAAGAAAAACATAACAAGTAATAGACATGTGTGATTTATTTCTTTACGAATCGAGATTCAGACAAAATTTTCCTTATTTGGAGATTTGGATGTATCCGAATTTCCAAATCACAACAGTAAGAAATTTCAACAAATCAGAAATAAATTATAACATAATGAATTATCCAAATTCGAATCTGAAAATGAGTTTGAATTTAAAAATTAATTTAAATTTAAAAATCAATTTGAATTCGAAAATGAATTTGAAGATGAACTCAAATTTAAAAATAAATTTGGTTTCAAAATGGAAACAGTGCAGAAAATACAGTAAGGTATACATGGAATAAGATGATGACTCCTACTTAGTCTGCTTTATAGAATAGGGTATATCAGAATAGAATAAAACAGAATAGAATAGAAAATAATAAAATGGAATGTTAAAGAATAGAATAGACTGGAATAGAATAGAATAAAGTAGGATGGAATGGAATAGAATAGAATAGAAAAGAATACAATACAAAAAAACAGAAAAGACTAGATTAAAACAGAATAGAATAGAAAATAAAAGAATAGAATAGAATAAAATACAGTGGAAGTGAATAAAACAGAGTAGAATAGAAAATAATAGAATAGAATAAAATAGAAATGTAATGAATAGAATAAAACAGAATAGAATAGAAAATAATAGAATAGTATGCATGAATGTGAGTTAGGGACCTTAGATTGTATGCCCCTTGAGGGTTAGGGACTGATCTGAATGTACAATGTATATGTAAAGCGCTGCGTAAATTGACAGCGCTATATAAGTACCTGAAATAAAAAAAATTATAATAAATATAGAATAGAAAATAAAGGAATAGAATAGAAAATAGAGAATAATAGAATAGAAAATAAAAGAATATAAAAATCAGAATAGACTAAAATAGAATTAATATAGCCGTCTTCTGAAATTCAATTTGAAAATAAAGAATATATGAATGAATCTGAATATACAAACCGAATTCCGAAAATGAATCATTCTAACATAAAAAATATGACAAAACAAAATTATTAACTTAACAAACAAATCCGAAACAAAACATTTTTTGTTGTGCACATCTCTAACAAGTAGCAATAAGCTAAATTTCCCATTCCTATGTTTCAAGCAAAGCTACTGGTAGAAAATTGAACACCATAAAACAGCAGATAAAAACATACCCAGACTGGAGGTTTGTGCAGTAAGCAAACTGCTGCTCCACCATGCCACCCAAATACAGTTAAAACCACACACACACGCACAGTTGATATACCATCTGCTAGCTATACATATGAAATTTGACTCTGCATATTTAATGCATACATATAAAGCAGATGAACACCAGCAGAGGTTTATATACCCTGCATTTGTATATTTGTTAATCTGATCATTTCAAGAAGTTAACACTTGTGGAAGGAAATTTTAGGAATATTGAACAAAGACTTGCCTTTATGGTGTATCAAATTCTTTTACTCTTCTCCACAAATATGTTCTAAGCTGCAAACTCAAATACCATAGCTTGGAATTTTGACAAAACAAAAAAAATAAAGTATATAGTTCATTTATTAGCACATGTGATATATTATTTTCAGCTTTTTTTAATTGGAAAAATAAAAGCTGACAAAACTGCTGGCTCCTTGGTCTACAGGAAATGCTGGAGCTATGCTTATTTATCTTTTAACTGACATTTGTTATCCATGGATTAGCTGAGCAGGCCCTTGTAATTATGGTTGCTTTTCCATTTGTGGCTATCTGCATGAGGTCGGTGGATCTTAACATTACAGAATGGCCACCTTGAAAAAGTGGATTGAATCAGCTTCATCACTGTGAGTGCTACAGTCAGACGATTATCCCAAAATAAAACCTGGTAGCCAAAGAGGTTTATGTTCTAAGCTTCATAGTCACTTTTCAGCTCCTTGGGTAGTTAGAAGGTCAATAAAACCCGGGTGGCCTCATATTAATGCTTCCCAGTTAAGTCAAATGTGTGGTGGCTCTGTCAGAATACTTTTTAGAAACTGTTCATTTGAATTCCAGAACTCTTTTCAGCCAGCGCTTTCAGAGAGGCTTTGTTCTGTTTTGTTTGAAGTCTGTTTGTACCATGGAAAAAGCTTGCAACATTTCCTATTATTAGAATAAAATGATCTTGACATAACAAATCCTTTAACTAATCTCCTTACTCCGTTTTATTTCTCATTATCTATGCCATGAGCTCATTCTTGGAGGAGGCGTCTCTGTAATGTATGTCCCTATCCTGGTACTTATTTAATATAAACTGATGCTGATATGTTAATTAATGTCCAAACATATATAAAGTTAGTCATATTCAAACAGATCTTTTATTCATAGTGTCAAAAAATCTGTTAAGCACCTCTTTTCTCAGCTGTTGCCATGCTGCAATTCAACAAAAAATTTGTATATCCTATTTTGTTCCGTTCACAGCGAAATGACTTACAAATTGTTGTAAGCATGATATTTCTTCACTTTCTTCTATTGTTGACTCAGAAAGATTGGCCTATTTATAAATCTACCAAAAGCAATATCCAAGTTGTATATGCTCTGTTTTGAAATAAGTGAAAATAATGCAGAAAAAAATAACCTATTTTTTAGATAGATTTCCTAAAATGTTTTAAACTTTTTACTATTGTGTAGTGTTAGAGGGTTATCAGTAATTTTAGTTTGAGGTATTAAAACAATGCAGCCTTCAGTATCTGTATCAAGAGGAGAACAGAAAACACATGTTGATCACTTGTTCATTCTGGGTTTAATATGTCAAACGAAAATGGATCACATTATTTATTTTATTTTTACTATTGTGTAGTGTTAGAGGGTTATCAGTAATTTTAGTTCAAGGTATGACAACGATGCAGCTTTCAGTATCTGTATCAAGAGGAGAACAGAAAACACATGTTGGTTACTTGCTCATTCTGGGTTTAATGTGTCAAACAAAAATGGATCACATTATTTATTTTATTTTTTTCAGGTACTTATATAGTATCGTCTATTTACGCAGCACTTTACATTGTACATTCACATCAGTCCCTAACCCTACGGGGTGTATAATCTAAGGTCCCTAACTTACATTCATACATACACATACTAGGGCCAATTTAGACAGGATCCAATTAACCTACCAGCATGTCTTTGAGTGTGGAAGGAAACTGAAGTACCCAGAGGAAACCCACAAAGGCATAGGGAGAACATGCAAACTCCAGGCAGGTGGTGCCATGGTTGGGATTTGAACCAACGACCCTGGTACTGTCAGGTGGAAATGCTAACCATTTAGCCACTGTGCTGCCCAACATTATACAGATAATTACTTTCTTTATAGTGGCAGCGCAGGAAACATGGAAAAGTACATCAATTTGTGTTAGAGAGTTGCTATTACTAACATATAAACAAAGAAAGTGAATGTCAGAACAAACACAAAACTGAACAAAGGTAGCATAAACCAAGCATGACTAATCTTTATCAAGAGGAGAACAGAAAACACATGTTGCTCACTTGCTCATTCTGAGGTTATTGTGAGCTTGTTGGTTGTTAGTCTCCTGAAGTCACACTACATATCATTAGAGCTCCCTCTACCTGCATCCTAATAATAGCATTACTTGGAGATTTATTCATTTACTTCCTACAGTAGCTTACTTTTAAATGTATGCCACTCTAAACATTTAGGGCCCATTCACACCAGAACACAATGCAGGAAACCCATGTTCCATGCACATTCCCGTACCGTGTTCAAAACTCACTGCACTTTTGATCTGCAGCTAGTATCAATGTAATGCTATGGACCCCCCAAATGCAGGTCACAAATGTAGTGTGTTTGCCTGCATTGGATCGCATGGTACAGAAGTACCATGTGATCCGGTTGCAGTGCCTTTTTTAAAGTACGGCAAGCATTAATTTTGGTGCTCAAATTGCACAGGAATGTGAGTGTGTTCCTGTGTCACTCCTGGTGTGAAATAGTCCTTAGACATTTATCCATTGAAATCTAATTGGAAATAAAATGTGAATCCTGGGTGAATTTTGTGTGATTCTTATGTACCAACATTTATAAATAGACCCCTTAGAGCTCTTTCATATGGGCAATCTGTGCGACTGTAAAACTGTGGTTTTACTGCCCTCCAGCTGCACACCTGAATACCAACAATACAGCCGGACAAGGCTGAGCACATGCTGCAACTGTAGCATTTTTAACTCAGGCTGCAGAGTTTGACATACAGCACAGCCTGTCAAACTAGCCCTTTGCGTTCAGTGGAATGGCATCAGAACTGCATGCAGTGCACATGATTGTGATGAGGTACTGCAGCATTTACAGGGTTAATAGGTCAAATGCCCTCTGAAATGCAATGAAAACCTGGATCGCTCGTCAGAGGATACTGCAAGTTTGAAAGAACGATTATTGTCATAAAAATACAGGCAGTTTTTTTTAACCACTTGCCTATCGGGCACTTATACCCCCTTCTTTACCAGGTCAATTTTCAGCTTTCAGCACTGTCGCACTTTGATTGACAATTGCGCGGTTATGCAAGATTGTACCCATATGAAATTTTTATAATTTTTTCTCACAAATAGAGCTTTCTTTTGGTGGTATTTAATCGCCGCTGGGCACTTTACTTTTTGTGCTATAAACAAAAAGTGTGCAAAAAATTTGAAAAAAAAGTTTCTTTGTTTCTATTATAAAATGTTTCAAACAGGTAATTTTTCTCCTTCACTGATGTGCGTTGATGAGGCGGCACTGATAGGTGGCACTGATAGGCAGCACTGAAGGGCACTGATAGGCAGCACTAATGAGGTGGCACGGATAGGCGGCACTGATAGGCAGCACTAATGAGGTGTCACGGATAGGCGGCACTGATGATGGGTACTGATAGACAGCACTGATAGGTGGCACTGACTGGCATCACTGCTGGGCACTGACTGGCGTCACTGCTAGGCATTGACTGGTGCAACTGCTGGGCACTGACTGGCACAACTGCTAGGCACTGACTGGTGGCATTGACTGGCTGCATTGATGGACACTGGGGGGTGGCACTGGTGGGCACAGGTGGGTGGCACTGCTGGGCACAGGTGGGTGGCAATGCTGGGCACAGGTAGGTGGCACTTCTGGGCACAGGTAGGTGGCACTGCTGGGTGGCACTGCTGGGCACAGGTGGGTGCACTGCTGGGCACAGGTGGGCAGAGCTAGTGGGCGGCACTGATGGGCACAGGTGGGCGGAACTGGTGGGTAGCGCTGTTGAGCACCGATCATCAGGGCACTAATTATCAGTGCCCTGATGATCGGTGCCGATCCCTGCTCTGACAACTGCCGGTTCTCGGCAGTACTTTCCTCACGCTCTGACAACGTGAGGAAAGTGCAGCCGAGAACTGGCAGTTGCATTTCCCAGTGATCAGCGTGTCATTGGGGTCGCAAAGGAGAGTGCGTTCTGGGAGGATGTCATATGACGCCTTCCCAGGACTAGCCGGCCGCAGTGTAGCCGTCATTCGGCTATCTGCGGTTGGCAAGTAGTTAATGAATGTACTGGTATGCATTTTTATGTGCTTTCTTTCATTTCTCTGCATGCATGTTCTTGCATTAAAGGGATAGTTCACCTTCACCAAAGAACTGCCTATGCATGTAAGGGGCATCTGTGGATAAAAATAAACTGTGTGTCTCTGACTAAAGTTGAAAAATGTCCTTGCTATAGGTGTAAGCCATTTGCGTGCCTCAGGAAGCCTGACTGGAATACTCCAAGGACATTGCTAAATGAGGCTCACTCCTGTGATAATGGAGGTGAGCAGTAATGACTAGGCCTCACTTAGCAATGTCCTGGGAGTATTCCAGTCAGGCTTCATGAGGTATGTAAATGGCCTACACCTATAGCAAGGGTATTATCCAACTTTAGTTAGAGGTGCACAGTTTGTTTTCATCTACAGAAACTCATTATCTGCATAGGTAGTTTTTTGGAAAGGTGAACAATCCCTATAAATTATATTGTGTCTTCTGGTCATATGGGATATAATTGAGCCTGAAGCATCTGTATGACAATTTGTATTACAATGCTATGTTTGTGGTAGTTGCCCTGTAGCAGCTGCCTTTTTTATACTGCTGGGAACTGCTTACCGCAGCCTCAGTTGGAAAGGTAAAGCAAAGCTCCACCCAAAATGGGAAGTTCCACTTTAAGGACTCGTTCTCCACTTCCCATTAAGAATTGGCACCTTTGGAGAGCGGGTATGCATTGCATTGGGCACCTAGCTGTGGAGCCACAAGCTGTCACAGCCAGGTGCTCACAGTTAAGTTGCCGGCGCCGAGGACAGAGGATGGCCGATGAACCTGGCTGCGGTGAGCACACTGCTGGAACACAGGACAGGGGAGTGGCTGGAGCTCCGCTTTAAAGTTTCGAGGCCTATGCTGTAGAGCCCGCTTACCCAACCTACAACCTGAGGGCTGCACACATCACTTTGGTATTTTTTGTGTAGTAGTAGTTAATAGTACAAAGTGGAGTACCTGTTTGTAAAGGGACTGTCATGGCAGTGATCTCTAGTATTCTCAAGTAGCAAGCCTTTAGTCATGTCCAGAGTCTCTGACTGTCTCCTGTGGTAGGTCTACAGCCTCTGATGGCCTTCTGCAGCATTACATAATGTCATGAGCTTGTGGGCATGTGCAGCCTGTACTCCCCTCTGTAGGTGGTGCTTGATCAAAGCAGCATTACAGATAGGGAAGAAAGTCTTGGGAACCTAATTCATCTATGATTTCCAATGGTCACTTGGGAGAAGCTGCCTGATTGGACGCTGGTCTCTTTATGACCTCTGTGTCCGTCTTGGGTGAGGGCAGAACTTATTTAACCACTTGCCCTCCAGAAGACTTACCCCCCCCCCCCCCCCCCACCTGACCAGGCCATTTTTTGCGTTACGGCACTGCATTACTTTAACTAACAATTGCAGTCATGCAACACTGCACCAAAATGAAATTTATGTCCTTTTTTCACACGAATAGATCTTTCTTTTGGTGGTATTTGATCGCCTGTGGGTTTTTAATTTTTTTGCGCTATAAAAAAAAAAGAATGACAATTTTGAGAAAAAAAATAATATTTTGGACGTCTTGCTATTAAACATGTCCGGTAAAAAATCAAATTCTGTCTTAAATTTAAATGTATTCTGTTACATGTCTTTGCTAAAAAAAAATCCCAATACATGTAAATGAATTGATTTGGTGCCCCTGATGACGTCATTTATGATGAAACGCGTAGGACTCAGCTACATACACACTCCACCACACACCTGCCAGTGGCCATTTTGGTTGCTGGAAGATTTTATCCCCTACCCGGAAATGCTAAATCACATATATATATATATATATATATATAATCTTGCACACCCCTGCAGCCCTGTAGCAGTATATCTGCTATAGGGCAGCGGGAAAGCGGTTAAGCCCCTGGCCCCTTGATTTGGCACACATTTGCAAACTGGCTAGCGTAAGGGCAGGTTCCCCATATCTCAGGGAGAGTGCCAAAGAGAGTACTTTTCACTAGGGAAAGGTTCCAGAGGAGTAGGGAAAGCAAAGAGACTACATATACCTCCTTGGAGCAGCTCCTCTATTGGGTTGGACCGGCCAGGACAAACTTCCACCTCTCTCTGCAGACACTGTCAATCTCACTCAAGCCACAGGACCACTGCTGTTTTGTATGTGACAATGGACGGCTGTCCTCCCCTGCCAGGCCAGAAAGTACCTTATTGGACCATTTTCAATATATCCAGTTCACCGCACTCTGCCTGTGTGTGTGTTCTCTCCGCTGCCTCACCACACTGCACCGTGCTCAAAAACTACCTAGAGATGCCAGTAGCCAAGGCTCATCTCAGTAAAATTGACTGGACTGGTTAGAAAAATGGTCTGATAACTGTTTTTCCCAGATAAGCTGGTCTAGATAAGTCTATGGTGTGTCTCCTGCACCCCTCTCCATAGGTCTAAACATCAATAGTCATATGTTTAGGTAATACAATTGTGCCTTAATGTCTGAAACTCCTCTGGTGTCTATGATCGGATTCAGTTTTGGACATAATACCAAAAGTAATACAAAATAAAATCAGGCCATGTATATATGGAGTTTTGTGACATGTGGCTGAATGTCCACTAGAAATGTTTAGCATTGTGCTGATGAAAAATATCACAAATACTGGCTCCCAGTGCAAATCATCTATTTATTCCATTCTTAATGCAGTTTAAATCAGTTAACATTACAGGTGTGTCTCAGTCATGCTGATCATGTGACAGCCTCGACTTCACCACTGCATAAACTGACCATGGACATAAATAAGAAATTAAAATGTTAACAGTGGGAATTACCACATATCAAGTAAAGAAATGATCTCTTTATTCTTGTGAATGCGGACAGGATTTAGCTGCTTAATGCACTGCATGCCAGGAATTTGCCGCCCCCAGCAGCAGACCTTGTGGAGATGGTCATATACAGTCATGGCCGAAATTGTTGGCACCCTTGATATTTCTCCAGGAAATCATGTATTTCTCACGAAACGTATTGCATTAACACATGTTTTGCTATACACATGTTTATTCCCTTTGTGTGTATTGGGACAAAACAAAAAAAGGGAGGAAAGAAAGCAAATTCGACATAATGTCACACAAACCTCCAAAAATGGGCTGGACAAAAGTATTGGCACCCTTTCACAACTGCGGATAAATAAGAATGTTACAAGCATGTGATGCTCCTGTAAACTCACCTGGGGCAAGTAACAGGTGTGGGCAATATAGAAATCACACCTGAAAGCAGATAAAAAGGAGAGACGTTCACTTAACCTTTGCATTGTGTGTCTGTCTGTGCCACACTAAGCATGGACAACAGAAAGAGGAGACGAGAACTGTCTGAGGACCTGAGAACCAAAATTGTGGCAAAATATCAACAATCTCAAGGTTACAAGTCCATCTCCAGAGAACTAGATTTGCCTTTGTCCACAGTGCGCAACATTATCAAGAAGTTTGCAACCCATGGCACTGTAGCTAATCTCCCTGGTCGTGGACGGATGAGGAAAATTGATGAAAGATTGCAACGCAGAATAGTCCGGATGGTGGATAAGCAGCCCCAAACATGTTCCAAAGACATTCAAGCTGTCCTGCAGGCTCAGGGAGCATCAGTGTCAGCGCGAACTATCCGTCGACATTTAAATGAAATGAAACGCTATGGCAGGAGACCCAGGAGGACCCCACTGCTGACACAGAGACATAAAAAAGCAAGACTACAGTTTGCCAAAATGTACTTGAGTAAGCCAAAAGCCTTCTGGGAAAACGTCTTGTGGACAGATGAGACCAAGATAGAGCTTTTCGGTAAAGCACATCATTCTACTGTTTACCGAAAACGGAATGAGGCCTACAAAGAACAAAACACAGTACCTACGGTAAAATATGGTGGAGGTTCAATGATGTTTTGGGGTTGTTTTGCTGCCTCTGGCACTGGGTGCCTTGACTGTGTGCAAGGCATCATGAAATCTGAGGATTACCAAAGGATTTTGGGTCGCACTGTAGGGCCCAGTGTCAGAAAGCTGGGTTTGCGTCCAAGATCCTGGGTCTTCCAGCAGGACAATGACCCCAAACATACGTCAAAAAGCACTCAGAAATGGATGGCAAAGAAGCGCTGGAGAGTTCTGAAGTGGCCAGCAATGAGCCCAGATCTAAATCCCATTGAACACCTGTGGAGAGATCTTAAAATTGCTGTTGGGAAAAGGTGTCCTTCCAATAAGAGAGACCTGGAGCTGTTTGCAAAGGAAGAGTGGTCCAAAATTCCGGGTGAGAGGTGTCAGAAGCTTATTGATGGTTATAGGAAGCGACTGATTTCAGTTATGTTTTCCAAAGGGTGTGCAACCAAATATTAAGTTAAGGGTGCCAATACTTTTGTCCAGCCCATTTTTGGGGTTTTGTGTGACATTATGTCATATTTGCTTTTCTGCCTCTGTTTTATATTTGTTCCAATACATACAAAGGGAATAAACATGTGTATAGCAAAACATGTGTTAATGCAATACCTTTTTTGTGTGAAATACTTGATTTTCAGGAAAAATATCAAGGGTGCCAACAATTTCGGCCATGACTGTATCAAAATAGAAGCTGACATGCTTTCGGAATTTAATGTGTATGGGTTTATTGTCAAACAGTTTCTAAATTAAAGACAAGCTCAGGCAAGCAGCTAAATCTAAATTTGAAAATCATACAAGTGTACTGTCTTGTTTTCCAAATGATCTGTAATTCTGTTCAGCTGGGTTCGTGATCAAGGCACTCCTGACAAACGGCATAGCCAAGTCATCAAACTTTACTAAATTAGCAGAAATTTTGGTTAAAAAAAATCCAATCAAAGGTTGGCTAATAGACATGTGCATGCCGGAAATGTTTGTTTCGTTTTCAGATGCTTTCGTTCATTGAAGAATTCGTTCTTTCGTTTCTTCCTGGTGGATTAAAAAAAATTTTGCAGTTTCTTCAGAAGATTGCTATATATATGTTAGTTTTCAGTTTTGATATTTGGGTGGATTTGATATTTAGGATTCAATATTTTCAGATGAATGGAATAAATGATGTAAAATTCAGCAGCCCCGAATTTTTCAAACCTAAGAATTGCTTTAGACTGTGGAACTGAACTGACTGATAGACAATTACAAATTCAATTTAAATAACAATGTATCGAATCATCGAATGGATTTGAAAATTGAATTAATTTCCCCATGGACCCAAACTATTTTCATGTGACATCATCCGAATGAAACAAATGCATTTCCGTATAACTTTTTTAGGATTTGTTGACATTCATTACTATGTCCATTTCGAAGACTTGTATACAAGTTTTTACAAAAATCGATCCATTACAAAGTGAAATGTACATGTCTATTGGTTAATAAAACAATGATAGAGCATTAACAAGCTGATGAGCCTTCAATGTATTCACTGTGATCTCTCCTAGTTTCAACATATATGCACTGCAGTAGGACCCTTAGTGCTTAGGGCTCTTAGTGCTGGTTCACCTTTTCTCAGTCTGAATGCTGCACTTCAGGGGGTTATGGGATACAAAGAAAACAAACTCAGGTACTTACACTACTTAGAAATATGTGTAACGCCACAGGTTCAACTCACCTGAACTGACTCCCACATATTATGTTTCTATCTTATGTTTTAAACCTGTAATTATCCTTGTTTGCTTTGTATTTACATACCTGGCATAGGGCTGTTTTGCCTGGCGGCCTCCTCGATACCCGACAACTCGAATCATGCTGCAGCAATTCTTCCCCGCAACCCCCTCCTCTGTTTGGTTCAAGGGCACATTTATGCCCCATGCAACCTGGTTCTACCTCTTACACCCCTCCCCCCCCTTTTTTTGCCTAATTATCAAGGTTCAGTGGGGATGACCCTTTGCCCAGAGTGACACATGTTACCCCCCGACTGACCCTTCTCCCAAGTCTGCAAAATGCTCGTGGTGTAGGGCTCACTGCGATGCACTTTGTGCATCCTCTTTGTACTTGGCTGCCACTTAGTCTCCTAGGGATTGTGATTGAGAGCCTATCTTGGTTGCTAATCTCTCCTTCTCACCTCTTCTCCCCTTTATTCTTTCCCTGCAATCCTGGCTATTCCCCCACGCCTTTTTCTGTTTTTCTCCCTTCCCCCCTTTGCCATGGGGGTGGTGTCAAACGGTCCTCAAGAGATCCTTGAGCTCTAATCTATTCATACCAACAAAATGGCGTTTAACTGGCTGATTTTGAATGTGCAGAGTCTTAATTCACCCCAGAAGAGAGTTAAGGTCTTTAAATATCTTCAGGCCCAAAAGGTTAATCTGGTCTGCCTACAGGAAACCCACCTTTCCTCTGGGCACATGCCACTGTTTTTTGATGGTAGATCCTAAAGCGTTTACCACACGACAGCTCCATTAAAAAGAGAAGAGTCCTCATAGCAATCCACAATGGACTACCCTTCTTGGACCATCAGTTCATGGCGGACCCCCAAGGTTAATATCTGATCATAGTAGGGACCCTACATGACATGGAAGTGACTCTGTACTTATGCTCCGAACCAAAGACAAATTAGCTTTTTCTCCCATCTCTTACCTGTATTACAATCCTATCAAAAGGGCCATCTGCTGCTTTGCAGCGACTGCAATATGATCCTGAATCCAAAATTGGAAATGCATTCAAATCCAATGACCTGGTGGATGCGAGGAGGGAACTCCATCCTACCTCTAAGGATTTCACCTATTTTTCTCATCCTATTTCTCTACTCAACATAGTCATCAAGATTTTGACAAAGACCCTGGCAACTAGATTGAACCACATAATAACAAAGGTAATCCATAAAGACCAAGTAGGCTTCGTGCCTCACCGCCAAGCAACCAATAACATACGCCATACACTTTTGCTTAGCCACTTTGCCCACCATCGCTCCCAGGATGCTTCTCTCACTGGACAAGAATAACACCCCGGTCACATCGGGTGCGACTTGGCATGAGATTTGCATGCCATGCGACTTGCAAATTGTATGCCAAGTCGCACCCTATTGTCCGCAATTAGAGCGGTCAAATCAGTGCTGTACTTTTGGTGCGATTTGCATAGACATCTGTGTCAGATGTCTTGCAAATCGCACCAGAAATCGGCATCATACCTGACTTGGAAATCGTGCTACTTCACTGTAAGTTGCACGATTTCAAAGTCTGGCTTGATGTGACTGGGGGGGGGGCGTTTGATGTGTTATTACTTTTTGTAGTGGATTTCTGCCTTATATAGTGTTCCATCAGCCACGATCTGGTACCACAGTACACAATCTACCCTGTTCCCCATAATGGGAGGGACCTGCAGTGGCTGCCCTCTCTCTCTTCTTCTTTTTATATTTGATGTGTTATTACTTTTTGTAGTGGATTTCTGCCTTATATAGTGTTCCATCAGCCACGATCTGGTACCACAGTACACAATCTACCCTGTTCCCCATAATGGGAGGGACCTGCAGTGGCTGCCCTCTCTCTCTTCTTCTTTTTATATTAGAACTTGAGCCCCTTGATATTAAAGGCTTAGAAATAGCCAGGATCCAGCACAACACTACCCTTTTCGTGGATGATATTTTGCTATATTTGACCTCACCACATACAGTATATCCCTCCCCAACTTACAGAAGCTTCTTACACTTTCGGGCCTGCACATGAACCCTACAAAATCCACGGCAGTAAATGTCTCCTTGTCTTCTGTGACCCAATCTTGCATTCAGACTCAGTTTCTTTTCCAATGGACTCATACACTGCCATACTTGGGAGTAGTACTCACCCCTACTTATGACTCTCTCTACCAAGCCATTATTCCGCTATTTCGCCAGCTGAGAAGACTACTTTCCTCTTGGAACTCCATGTCCCTGCTTTGGTTTGGCCAGTCCCATGCTATTAAAATGTCATCCCTACCAAAATTGCTCTATCCTTTCTGCATCCTCCTAATTCATATTCCATCCTATCCTCTCCGTATACTGCAGAGACAAATCTTGAACTTCATTTGGGCCTCAGGACATCCTAGGCTATCTCGCCATCTTTTCTTTCGCCCTAGAATTCAAGGCGGGTTAGGGATCCCACATATCCAGCAGTACTATGTGGCTGCTCAAATCACACCCCTGGTACAGTATTTCCCAGGACCCAACCTTCCGCTCTGGGCTATGCTGGATATGTTGGAGGTTCACCCGATCCAGCTATCTTCCTCTATCTTGCTCCCCCCATTGTCCAGACCTAAGCCTCTCAATCCTACTCTGACTCATACATTAAAAATATGGGATTCCTGCAAATACTTGGCATCCCTAATGTCTTCTCATCTCCCCTTATTAGAGATATTTGACTGTCCTCTGTTCCCTCCTGTGAAGACCACCTTTGGGTGGTGGATTGGGTGGTTTCATCACCATTACACGTTTTCACCTACATTACTCAAACTTTGACACTGGAGGACTGGGTGCTAATTTGGCAATCTGTTGCGAAAAGCTCTCGTAACATACAGGCCCTGCAAAATTTCTCTAAGGTCCTTTCCTGCTGGTATTTTACTCCTGCACATATAGCAAAATATGTCCCTGGCAATGATGCTTTTTGTTTCAGAGGCTGTAAGCCTGAGGGCTCTATGTACCACATATGGTGGTCTTGTCCGGTGGCCCGAGACTATGGATACGTGTCTATAATATGATTCACTCAGTTACACAACTCAATCTGTAGAAAAATGAGGTGTGATGAGGTCCTTCTATTCCAACGGACAGGGGCTCCCTGGTGCTCCCGCACCTTAATTGGGTTTATTTTTATGGCCACAAAACAGACCATAGCATGCGCATTAGGACACCGGGTCTTCAATTTGAGGAAGTCAAGTCCAGAGTTCAGGGCTTTTTCATTAACGAAAAGCTAATGGTCATATTGGAAGACAAACATGACCGATTTCTCTTTGTCTGTCAGCCTTGGCTGGCTTATCAACCAGTATCCCACTTTAGAACTCGTTAACTTCATATATGATCCCTGCCTGCTCAAGTTTTACCTTCCTCCCAAAAAATTCTTCCTCCCTTTCCTGTTTCTGATGGAACAGGAGGACGTATGCTAACACCCTGTGGCGAAACTCCCCCCCGCCGTTTTTGCTCTCTCTCTCTCTCCTTCTCCTTCCTATTTCTTCCCCTGTTTTTCTTTTTGTTTTTAAGATCCATACTGGGACACCTGCATTTAACCCACTTATTGAAAATGGAAAATACCTTACAATTTTTTCCAGTCTTTCGTTAAACAGCTTCATCTTTATAATCAAGATTCCTCAACCAAAAAGTTTTTAGGCCCTGCCCTATACAACTGCTACCATGATGTGCAGGTGTGCATTTGGGGGACCAGGTCACATGCTCTTCTTTTTGAGAAGTACACTCTTAGCTCTTTATTGTTTTACCACTATGTGGATCAAGATCTTTATCTGTTTGACACATTATGATTACAGCCATGTTGACCCTGCGTGGTCCGCTATTGCCACTAAAAACTGTATGTACCTGCCTCATTTGCTAACTCTGTGTTACATCTTATGGCCTATTTCTCTGAGCTATTATTGCACAAAATTGTTTGCAATAAAACTCTTTTTGTACAAGAATAACTTGTAATTACGTACCCTATACTCATTCACATGAAAGGGGGAGGGGCGGGATCTGGGGGCCTGGTATGGATTTGGAGGGAGAACCCCATGCCATTTTTTCTCTTAAATTTTCATTTTATTTTATTTTTTACATTCAGCTCTGAGACCTGCTGATAGCTGATGAGTCGTTACATTGTTGCATGTTTTCACTACTGAAATATTATTTATTATTACCACATGATTTCATAAAATAACTCATGCGGTATTTTAGTAGCGTTTTTTGGTGAAACTTTTTGAGAAACAATGTGCTGTATCTTACCGTATAGTAAGATACCGCTTTGTATCTTTAAAGTGGTATTAAACCCAAAAGTAAAATACAGTCATGGCCGAAATTGTTGGCACCCTTGATATTTTTCCTGAAAATCAAGTATTTCACACAAAAAAGGTATTGCATTAACACATGTTTTGCTATACACATGTTTATTCCCTTTGTATGTATTGGAACAAATATAAAACAGAGGCAGAAAAGCAAATATGACATAATGTCACACAAAACCCCAAAAATGGGCTGGACAAAAGTATTGGCACCCTTAACTTAATATTTGGTTGCACACCCTTTGGAAAACATAACTGAAATCAGTCGCTTCCTATAACCATCAATAAGCTTCTGACACCTCTCACCCGGAATTTTGGACCACTCTTCCTTTGCAAACAGCTCCAGGTCTCTCTTATTGGAAGGACACCTTTTCCCAACAGCAATTTTAAGATCTCTCCACAGGTGTTCAATGGGATTTAGATCTGGGCTCATTGCTGGCCACTTCAGAACTCTCCAGCGCTTCTTTGCCATCCATTTCTGAGTGCTTTTTGACGTATGTTTGGGGTCATTGTCCTGCTGGAAGACCCAGGATCTTGGACGCAAACCCAGCTTTCTGACACTGGGCCCTACAGTGCGACCCAAAATCCTTTGGTAATCCTCAGATTTCATGATGCCTTGCACACAGTCAAGGCACCCAGTGCCAGAGGCAGCAAAACAACCCCAAAACATCATTGAACCTCCACCATATTTTACCGTAGGTACTGTGTTTTGTTCTTTGTAGGCCTCATTCCGTTTTCGGTAAACAGTAGAATGATGTGCTTTACCGAAAAGCTCTATCTTGGTCTCATCTGTCCACAAGACGTTTTCCCAGAAGGCTTTTGGCTTACTCAAGTACATTTTGGCAAACTGTAGTCTTGCTTTTTTATGTCTCTGTGTCAGCAGTGGGGTCCTCCTGGGTCTCCTGCCATAGCGTTTCATTTCATTTAAATGTCGACGGATAGTTCGCGCTGACACTGATGCTCCCTGAGCCTGCAGGACAGCTTGAATGTCTTTGGAACATGTTTGGGGCTGCTTATCCACCATCCGGACTATTCTGCGTTGCAATCTTTCATCAATTTTCCTCATCCGTCCACGACCAGGGAGATTAGCTACAGTGCCATGGGTTGCAAACTTCTTGATAATGTTGCGCACTGTGGACAAAGGCAAATCTAGTTCTCTGGAGATGGACTTGTAACCTTGAGATTGTTGATATTTTGCCACAATTTTGGTTCTCAGGTCCTCAGACAGTTCTCGTCTCCTCTTTCTGTTGTCCATGCTTAGTGTGGCACAGACAGACACACAATGCAAAGGTTAAGTGAACGTCTCTCCTTTTTATCTGCTTTCAGGTGTGATTTCTATATTGCCCACACCTGTTACTTGCCCCAGGTGAGTTTACAGGAGCATCACATGCTTGTAACATTCTTATTTATCCGCAGTTGTGAAAGGGTGCCAATACTTTTGTCCAGCCCATTTTTGGAGGTTTGTGTGACATTATGTCGAATTTGCTTTCTTTCCTCCCTTTTTTTGTTTTGTCCCAATACACACAAAGGGAATAAACATGTGTATAGCAAAACATGTGTTAATGCAATACGTTTCGTGAGAAATACATGATTTCCTGGAGAAATATCAAGGGTGCCAACAATTTCGGCCATGACTGTATGTATTTTATTGCAACTTGCCAATTCTTAGATGTGGTTGCTGAATTAGTTTTCTTTTTTAGGCTTTTTTTCCTTTTTTCCTTTATTTTCACCTGTATATCTTGCCAGTAAGTCTGTTACTTTTCAACAGAACAAGCTCTCTTGCAAATGTAGAAGTTTGAGTGTTGAGACAAACTATTTACCACTGACAGGGGTGCTTACAATGATCAGCTTTTATTTATTCTTGTAAAACGTTTATCCCAAAAGAAAAAAAACTGTTACTGTAACTGCAGTGTGAGTTTGCCTTAAATGTGTTACTGTATTTAAATCTGCTAGTACATCTAGCACTCCCCTCCTCCCAGACTGACAATGCTGTTGTCCAGCTACTGTGGTGCTTCATCCAGAGTGAGGGCTCTCTAAAACAGGAGGTGTGTTGCTGGTCAGATTACCAGGTGAAAACAGAAGGAAAAATAGAAAAGTGCTGCATGAATTGATGGTGCTATATAAGTACCTGCAATAAATAAAATAAAATAATAAATAAATAAATAAATACATAAATAAAACTAATGCAGCCACCACATCTAATGACTGGTAAGCTGCAATATATCACATTTTTGGTTTTTGGATTAATACTGCCTGACTCTACATTCCCACTTGAACGATTTGTAACTTTAGGCTTGAAGCTCCAAAAACGCTTAAACTTAAAAAAATCAATTGTTCTCTATGGTGCCTGTTCACGCGATCAGGTGTGAACAGGCACAATAGATGACAATTGATTTTTTTAAGTTTGAGCATTTTTGGAGCTTCAAGCTTTGAGTTTCAAGCTACAAATCGATCAAGTGGGAATGCAGCCTTAAGGCAGTATCTCCAACAAACAAGTCATCTTAACATGGCAGTCTCCATAACCTAGCTATTAAACATCCATGGTATAATTGTTGAAAGGACATTTTCTTTTTTTTCTTTTTTTTTAATTGAACAAGAGCTCTCTAGCTCCCTTTTCACCTGCTCTTATGCTCGCCTTTAAGACTTATCCAGAACCGCTCCCATCTTCTGGATCTATCTGGTTAGCTCCTACCCTGTCCGTATTTATGCGATCCTTGAAAACTCATTTATTCAGGGAAGCCTACCCCACCTCCACCTGAAAACTGTACTGCAGCCACCTCCATCAGATCATCTCACGCAGCTATTACCTTTTGTAGCACCTCCCCCTCCCTTTAGATTGTAAGCTGCCATGAGCAGGGCCCACTTATCCCCCCCTATTCCTTCTGTATTGAACTGTATTGTAATTGTATTGTCTCCCTTTATATTGTAAATCACTGTGAAAACTGAGTCTCATCATGACAGTTACATATTTTGCTTGGACAAGGAACAAAGTGGAAAATGGTTAGTACATCACAGTGAATGAGGTCAACATAATCGTAGCATATGGGTTATCCAGAAATGGAAATACTCGGGAATTCAAGCATCACTATCTATTTCCATCTGTATGTTTTTTATTGATCCCATGTACTTTCTGGGTGGAGCATCAAAAGACCTATTGCAGCCACAGGGAGACCCCCATAAGATTTATTGGTATATTTATGGTAATGGGAAAAAAGGTTTGTATGGGCTAAATGGGTGAGGTATACAGGTTAAAGGGGGAGGGGGTACTAAGAAGAGGGGATGAGAGAATTATTAATCTTGATTGTGAAGTGAAACTGCGAGGCCCGCCGTATTCATGACTTCATTCACTCTGGAAAGTCAATGCTTTATTTAAAAAATAGCAGCGCTCAAACTATAAAATACATACAACTGTGTATATAAAAAAAATACAAATTATGCATACTTGCAAAATGTAAAGGCAACTGCATGCATAAATAAAACTGAAAACTCAGAATACATCAATTCGTCAATAGTGGCACTCAAACTATAAAATACATATAACTGTGTATATATACAAAAGTACCAATTTTATACACTTATTTTATTTATTTATTTCAGGAACTTATATAGCACCGTCCATTTACGTAGCGCTTTACATATATATTGTACATTCACATCAGTCTCTAACCCTCGAGGGGTGTACAATCTAAGGTCTCTAACTTACATTCATACACATACTAGGGACAATTTAGACAGGAGCCAATTAACCTCCCTGGCGGTATGATTATTTCAGATTTTTGGTGCTGAAAGCGGTACCATTTTTTTGCATGGAAATATGTATTTTTTTTATTGTAGGCTGTAATTTTTAGGAAAAACTCACTGAAATCTGTCCGAACAAGTCTAGTAAACATCCCGGGTATGATAAAATTTGAAACACAAAATCATAAATTATAATTTAATAAATAATCATAAAAATAATATAAAAATAATAAAAAATTTAATTCAATAATATAATCAAACCAAAAACACTGAAATGTGAAATAGAGCGCCAAGTTCGCACATTGCTGAGCTCAGTCGCAAAATCTTTTTCAGTGTCTGATGATGAATTTCCCCACGAATCATTATCACTCAATTCTGCAAGTGGTTCTGATTTACTATCGCTGTTCTCTAGCTGATCTAAACCGATTTTGACCTAAAGGGACACTTTTTGGACGCCATGGACATTTCTCAGTTTCCAGGCAGAAAGAACAGACAAAATGCAGGCAGGGCGCAGGACAAAGCACTCGGGACAAAATGTATGTGAAATAGGTTGAAACAGCAATGTTTTACTGTGTAAAATGAAAAAAAAAAAAATGACATTTTTTAAAATTTTTAAATTTCCCGCCGGCGGCGGCGGCGCCCGTACGTCCCGACGTCACAGGGACAGGACACAGAAGCCGGATGCCGGCATCGGCCGGAGGAGATGGCCGGGGACGCTGCAGGGGACACATCGTGGGAGCGCAGGGTAAGGTAAGTGAAGAACACATGCCGGAGCAGCGCCGCATGGTATTCCCGAGTGTAGCTCGGGGTTACCGCTTTTGGTACTGAAATGTTACCCCGAGCTACACTCGGGAATACCGCCAGGGAGGTTAACCTACCAGCATGTCTCTGGAGTGTGGGAGGAAACCGGAGTACCCGGAGGAAACCCACACAGGTACAGGGAGAACATGCAAACTCCAGGCAGGTGGTGCTGTGGTTGGAAATCAAACCTACAACCCTAGTACTGCCAGGTGGAAGTGCTAACCATTTAGCCAATGTGCTGCCCAGAAATATAAAGTCAATTGCATACATAAATAAAAATAAAATTAAAAACTCCCAATACATCAATTCATTTTATAAAGGCAAGTTCTTGCAACTGATAAGCCATAATAGGTGTTGTATCATTGGTGGTGTTTTACTGTATATTTCCAGAAAATTGAAATGCAGGCTTTTGCTGCATTGATGAGATTTATCAAGAGGACTGTGTACTTTTTGACAGATAGGGAATTGTTGTGCAGCAAATGAACCAAAGGATTGTCACTAAGGTCAATGTCAGTCAGTTTGTAGCAGATTTGTTTTACATTTGATTTTCCCAGTAATTTCACAAATAAGGGCAACTTCATTACATGTATAATAGAATTTTGTCTTAAAATTCACATCTCCTTAACTTAGGTGAGAGATGTGGATAGACTTGGTGTAGGAGAGTTAAGGTTCAATTAAGCAATTAGTATTTCACTTCCTGAATTTTGTTTGAAATTGACACTTTAGGAGTATGGAGCATAATTCAGTTTGTTCTTCATGCTGTAAAGGAGGTGCCCAACTTCTCTTCACATTTACCTATGTATGGCAATAGGGTAGTAGATTTTGTTTCCAATACAGGATGGGAGAGAGAAAGAACACCTCTGATCAGAGTTGGTACTAGGCACAGTTTTTCAAATAAAGTGGTAAAGTGGAATAGGAAGTTATTTCTCAGTATAAAACAAAAGAAGTGACAATTGAAGTATTCTCCAATTGTCAGGTTCAAAACCTTAGTCAGCTCAACCTGGGTTCTGAATCGGTTTTTTGTGGTAAATTTTGAAGCCTAATATTCCCCTGCAGGACAATTTAGGAAACTGAGGATCCACATAAAGCCTAGTACACACAATGAGAAAATCGTACAAAAAATATTGCATTCAAAGCGATCATAGGATAATCTGATCATTAGTACACAGCTTTGGTCCGAAATTCGAAGGAACAAGCACAAAAATGTTTCTCATACAATACCAGATCATACGATTTTAGTTTAATTAGTACAGTTTTCATCCAAAAATACAATGCAAATACAATCAATACATTACATCACTTCAGAATTTTATTGTCATACAAGAATTTTAGTAACTTTAGTAACCTCTTTCCTTTTGATATGAGAATAGCATGCAAAAAACAAAGGACGATCATTCGTCCGATATTCTCAACATGTGTACGGGGCTTAACCAGGAAAAAGGTGGGTGTGCCTAGAATTTAAGTCAGTGGGGTGGGGATGGAGGAGAGTTTAGTCATCTGGAATGTTCCGTGGATTGGTGGCAGAATGGAGCTAAAGACTTTTTGGGTGAGTTGAGCAGGTATTCAAGGAAGACCAGTGAGTGGGAAGGGCCAGGAAACTTGTTCAAACTGAATCTATTGTTTCTTGCTGCCATGAGAGCACCAGTCTGCTACTCTGGCTAGACAGGCTACCACTTGATAATGGAACAGATCTCCAAAACCTATTCCGCCTTTACTTTTTGGCATTGTGAGAAGTGTTCTTTTGAGCCTGGCCTTCTGCTTTGGCCATATGAAATCAAGAAATATAAATCATATTTTGGGGAAAAACTGTGTTGGGAGGGCAAAGGGTAAGGCACCACGCAATGAGCCCTTTCTGTAAAGAGAGAAGCGACCTGAAGCTCAGTAAACATATCCAATCATGTGCAATTTGCCCATATTAGTGGGATTGAAGTAAACACAGGAAATGCACCTTGTTCACATTTCAGTAAAGCAAAATGTGCAAGGTCAGGTAGCTGATGAAGCAACAATTGTCAGACTTCAGGTGACGTTTCACCCCCTAACTGTAGTTAAAGAGTCAAACGGAGACATAACATAGATGAGGATGAAACAAAGTTAGGCATGGCAGTTTGCATATTCTTTTATTTAAATGTAAATAATTTTTCATTTTGGATAGAGTTGGGAATGGTTTAACCCTAACACTAACAGTTTTGATTTTTTTTTTTTTTTGCTGGTGACTGATTTTCCTTAACTTTCTGCCCCAAAAAAGTTTTGCAGGAACAGTCCCCATTGGAAGATTTCCTCTCACCTCCTGTGTTGGCTTAGTATTTTGCTTTTATTCATCCGTTTCTGTCCCAAGACATCCCAAGAAATTGATGATTCTACCCAGTGGGACACCAATAAAACATCTAAACTTCAAAATACATAAAGAAGGGCTTTGTTGCAATATGAAAGAGTGGGGAAGTGGTAGGTGGACAGGGTGAGGGAACACTAAAAGGGAGGAAAGAGCTGGAAGAAGAAAGAACAGGGTGGAGGACCTGACCTAGAATAGTCTAGATGTTAGATTATAGACTAAACGAATGAATTAAACATTCATGGAAGTGGTATATTGAGAGAGTAATTATATTAATTCAATACACTTAGATTTGGACAAAAATCACTCAAAATATTTTTGGTACGCACCTACTAAATTTAAGGAAACACAAAAAAATCCAGTACATATCTAGTAGCATAAACAAATTCTCTTACGTTTAAAAACAAGAGTACATTATTTATGAGGGGGATATTTAACGCTGATGGCAGGAGGGACTCTTCTGAATTATAAAAGAAAAGAGGACTTTATAAATTGGTATCTTGTACTCATAAAGTAGCAGCATCAAAGTCAGTTAGAAAATTCCAGTGATAAAGGGAGTAGGTATAAGAAAGAATCATTGGTACATGTTAGATAAAGTAAAGAAAGTGTTAGATTGTATTTATTGTTAGTGCTGATTTACTATCAAAAGAGATATTCAAGCAGCAATACAGGAATCTGAAAAGCTCTCATACTGATTTAGTTTAAATTCAGATATTGTAAATCCATATAACAATGTGTACATTATTTCTGTTTAACCACTTGCCCTTCTGAGGATTTACCCCCCTTAATGACCAGGCCTCTTTTTGCTACTCGGCGCTGCACTAATTCAACTGATAATTGCGTGGTCATGCAATGCTGCACCCAAACAAAATTTACGTCCTTTTTTTCACACAAATGGAGCTTTCTTTCAGTGGTATTTGATCACCTGTGCACTTTTTATTTTTCACGCTATAAACAAAAAAAGAACGAAATTTTTGAATAAAAACTATATTTTTTACTTTCAGCTATAAAAAATATATAGTAAACTCAAAGTTAGTTATAAATTTAGGCCAAAATGTATTCTGCTACATGTTTTTGGTAAAAAAAATCCCAATAAGTGTATATTGATTGCTTTGTGTGAAAGTTATAGCATCTACAAACTATGGTATAGATACTGCAATTTACGCCGTTTTTTTGCTATACAGCGCTGCGCTAGTTTAACGGATAATTGTACGGTTATGCAATATGGTACATAAATGAAATTTACATCCTTTTTTTTTCCACAAATTGAGCTTTCTTTCGGTGGTATTTGATCGCCTGTGCGTTTTTTATCTTTGCGCTATGAAAAACACAGGCTAACGATTTTGAGGAAAAAAAACAATATTTTGGACTTTTTGCTATAAAACATGTCCAGTAAAAAAAAATTGAAAAATCAAATTTCGTCATAAACTTCGGCCAAAATGAATTCTGCGAAATGTCTTTGCTAAAAAAAAACCCAATCCGTGTAAATTAATTGGTTTACGTGAAAGTTATAGCGTTTACAAATGGCGGGAAAGATACTGGGATTTTTAATTTTTTTTTATACTAATAATGGCAGCGATCAGTGACTTATGGCGGCGATCAGTGACTTATGGCGGCGATCAGCGACTTATGGTGGGACTGCGGGACTGCGGCGGACATTCTGACACTGGGGGGAACTGACTTGGGGTCACTGACATCCCCAGTGACATCAATACAGTGATCAGTGCAAAAAAAAAAAACACTGACACTGTACTAATGGCACTGGGGAGGAAGGGGTTAACTTTTTTATTTACTGAAAGGGTTAACTGTGTGAGGGGAGTGTTTTACTAGGGGGAGGGGGTGTGTACTGCAAGGGGGACACGCTGATCGGGAGAGATAAACTCTTCTCTCCGGCTCAGCATATCAGGAGCTGACAGGGGACTGACAGAAAGCAGAGCTACTGCAGCCCTGCTCTCTGTCAGTGATTGCCGCTAATCGCCGGGACACAGCCGGTAATGACCAGCTGTGACCCGGCGACTGACATCCGCGGCCGTGATCGGCGGGACAGGTAGGGCGGTGGCGCGCCTCGCACGCACCCCCTACCTGTTTTGCAAACACACATTTTAAAACGTGGTTTTGCCCAGCCGTGCCGCCCTGCCAACATATTTCTACAGTGGCTAGGCGGCATGTGGTTAAAATAGTTTCTGCATTTTCTGTTTGATTCCATTAAAATTAATGAGATGATATTCAGAGTATGTCCTCAGTGCTAAGCAATGCATGTCTTGGTTAAAAGTTACCAAAATTACAAAAAAAAAGAAGCAACCTTGGTGGCTTCAAGATAGTCAACATAGTAACATTGCTTATGTGTGCTGAAGTGGGGGCAGCGGAGGCACATCAAGAATTAGCCAATGCAGGGGCTACCAAATTATAAGTGTGCTGCCCCTTAAAGCGGAGTTTCACTCGACCTATCAAAAAATAAGTCAGCAGCTACAAAAATTGTAGCTGCTGACTTTTAAAAAACAGGCACTTACCTGCCCCTTGGTACCGTGGTGTGTCCCCTGCAGCTCGTTTCACTGGCCAGCCTGTATTCCAGGAGGTCGGCATCTTCATTGTGGGCACCTGGCTGTGATAGCTTGCGGCTTCTCAGTCGGGTACCCACTGCGCATGCGTGAGTATCGCTGCGCTTCGTGAATGGTTCTGTAGTCTTCTGGGACCTGTCACGTGTCCCAAAAGACTACAGGGAGGAAGGGAGGACACCTTCCGATCGCCTAGGCAATCGGACCGGAAGTGGGAGCGGGTACCTCTCAAATTCGGGTACCCGCTCATCAAAGGTGCCAGTCTTTAATGGGGAGTGGGGGAGCAGTCCTTAAAGCGGAACGTCTCCTTTTGGGTGGAGCTCCGCTTTAAAAAGCAATCTCTACATGTTTTACATAAATAAATTAAAAAGCAACAAAACCATATCCACAGTGCATGTGTATAAATTGCAAAATACGCAGTTAGAAAAACAGTGAAATAAATAAACTGAAATTGGATTCCTCGTAATTAAATAAATAAATAAAAAACAACAATTCATAATGTGCAATTGATAGAAAATCAGTGCAATAAATAAAGTGAAATTAAATTCATCACAAGTAGATAAACAAAAAGCCACAATTCTCTGAATCTCCAATGCTTATACAGTAAATACATGTGTAATAGAGGGAAGTAGAATCATGAATAGTCCAAATCCATACAAGAAAGTCTCAAAAAGTGACCAGCTTCTGGGTGACATGAACAAATAACGTTGTGCCATGAGAAAGAAAGGTGCCACCAGACCACTCCACTCAAAGGTCAAGCAGACTCTTTACCATGTAATCAAATCCCCCAAAGAGATCTTGTTGCACCTTGCTGCTCCATAGCACCATACACTCTGAGTACAAAATCCGGTTCCAAACTTTCATCTATGATGCACTCAGCAAGAAAGATAACAAAAGAAAGCAATGTCATAGTGTAGTATTATATAAAACCTATTCTTTAATATAGCAGAAAGACAGTTACAACATGCAAAAACACTGTGACATAACACAAGCAAATGCACCGTCGGGTCTCTTGCTGGAATGCGCGATGATGTCACGTGATGTGCTCTGTCCAGCGCATTTCTCTGCAACCAGCATCTACAGGGGATGTATATATTTATACATTTACTGGTCCAACATTGATAGACACCATAAACATCACAGCCAGCAGCTCCATAATGGTTTAGGTGAATTTAAATTTTCTTTTTCTTTTAAATGTATACTTTTAAACTGTGTGGTATCTGTTCTCTTTTTGTAGTTACGGTATATAAAATCTTTATTGTTGAAATAATTATTTAATAAAGGTTACACCCATAGAACAGGCTTAACAGAGCATAATACATTTTCTAAAGAGAGAGCACAACAGAAGTTACTTGATTTTTAGAATTAAAACTGCAAACGACCCCAACCAAGCAGACCCTACACAGAGAGGAATCACACTTCTGAGCTATTGAGTTGTGTAAACAATAGCATGTTCAGCAAAGCAACTAAAGTCAGGATGCTAAAAGAGTAAAAAGAGGCCTAGAGCTCCACTTGCTGGGTTGAAATGTAAATATGTAATTGGCAAAATGTCATTTTTACCTGACAAAAGAAATTCTGTTAACAAATATAATTATACTGTATATATGGATATGGATATACTGTATATATGTATCCAGTATACTATGGTATGGATATACTGTATATATGATGATTAGAATTACGTGTGCATAGTTTTCAGAGTTGTGCCTTACAGTAGTGGCTTTAGAAAAGTGCCCTCTTATGTAGGTGGACAGTGTGGCACCCCCCTTACATTGGTGATTATTGAAAATAGTCCCTTTTACATATCTTGTCAGTGGAAAACTTCTAGAGATGTGCACGATGAAAAAAATTGTTTTGTTTCAGATTCATTTGTTAAGTCAATCATTTCTTTTCGTCATATTTATTATATTAGAATGATTCATTTTTTTAATAGGTTTCTTATATGCATTTTTACGAACCAATACGTATTTTCGGAAGTTATTTTGGAAGATTCAGATTAATTAGTTGTGTTCTTATGTTATTTCTGCAACTTGCTTGTGACTTCGGTGCGACAAGCTTGCAACTTTTATGTTTTGTGTCTATGACTTTAATACAGTTTGGGTTGCACTCAGAATCTGGTGCAGCTGTTCATAGTAACCAATCAGATTCAAATTCTTTTATTGTCAAAGCAAATAAACAAGCTGAAGTTAGAAGCTGATTGTTTACTATGCACAGCTGCACCAGATTCTGTGTGCACCATTTACAATAAATCTCCCCCAGTGTGACACATATTATTGAATTTACAAAACCTTCTGAAGCTGCAAATAAATGACACGAATGAATACATATGAATTTGTTGTTTTTTATATAATTTATTTCAGATTTGTTGAAATTCATTTCTATTGTAATTTTGATACATCCGAATAATGAAAATTGTATCCAAATTTCGATTTCTAATTAAATGAATCGCACATGTCTAAAAAGGTCCCCTTACATTCGTTGTCAATAGGGATATATCCCTATACATTGGTTCCTAGTGGAGGAATGCCCTTCTTACGTTGATTGTCAGTGGAGATACAGTATGCCTCAATACATTGATGGTCAGTGGAAAAGTACCCCCTTACATTTATGGTCAGTGTAGCAACCCCCTTACATTGGTGGTCAATGGTTTAAGGGCCTACTTACATTGGTGATTAGTGCAATGTCTTTTTACAATGATGGTGTCTGCTTTCTTTGATGATCAGTGGAGAAGTGCCCCCTTACACTGATGATTAGTATAGCAGTGGCCCCCTTCCTTGGTGGTCCATGTAGCAGTGCAATTTTCCTAAGGAAACAGAGAAATACTACTAAAATATCTGTTTTTCATATATGCCACACATCTTATTGATACATTTCCAGATTCGGTAACATGGAAGAAAATAGTAAACTATACTGCTCTGAGTGAAATATGTGATAAGTCACATAGGTTTATATCTGTTTTGTAACAGCTAAAGATGTTATACCTCACAAGAATCAGATTTATTTAAACAAAAATATGACAGTATTCTTATGGAATAACTAACCCCATGGAATGTGTAGTCACATCCCTTTCCTTTGATGTGCAGGGGATATTTAATTATGTCTGTTTGCAGTTCTCTGTTGGGTTTTATTTATCTCTGTGGACAATTTTATCTCTGGTTCACACAACTTCAGATGCAACATGTGATTTACAAATCGCACCTGAAGTCACATCTAATATATTCCTATGGCACTGTTTTAATAGGTGCGATTTCAAGTAGCGCGATTTGAAAATTAGTTCCTGCATTACTTTTTCATCACTTCAGTGCAATTTAACTGTCATAGACTAAGGTAAATGACACTAAAATTGCACCTGTGTCTATATCAGCGGTACTTTGAAATCGCAATTTAAATGGGACCAAATCACACCACACTTTGGGTGTGACCAAGGGCTCAGAGAAGAAAAAAAGAAGCAAAACTAAAAGTTTTATATAAGGGTAATGTGTAAGAGAGTGATTTGTTATTGCAGGCATGTGCTCCCCCAATGCATGGAACCCAAGGAGCACCTAGTCTTTGCCAGAGACTCCTGTGCTTTTATTTACAACACAGCCTTGCTGGGGACACCTGCAGGGCTGACAAGCATCTGAATTGAAGTCCCGAACCATTAGGCATTTGCAAAGTTAATAGCAGTCAGTGTTAATAACACAGGTAGAAAGTTGAGGCAGATGCAAAGCTGACCATATATCTTACAATCCAACATTACAATATCCAACTATTTAGTGTTGTGTACAAACTGAAAGGATTTTTAGGTAGGCTCCCACATGACATGTTGCTAAATTTAATGGGGATTATACAGATATTGATCAGTCAGATGACTTTGTATATGGCCAGCTTTAGACAGGTGAACCACAGAGCACCACAGTACACCTCATTGTTGTATTCATATTAGCAGTTAGGATTGGCAAGCTCTATATGCAAGCACCTTGTTATCTTGCTTGGGGTTCCCACTTAAAATTCATACCAGACCCTAAGCGTTTAGTATGGAATTTGGGGGGGAGCCCCACCTTTTTTTTGTGGGTGAGCCCCCCTTGACATCTTTACCAGACCCTCAGCAAAGATAAGGGCCTAATATCTATTTTTAGGGGCAGCCACATTTCTTTTGTGTGTGTGTGTGATCCCTTATTAACATCTACACCAGATCCCCATCTTGGATAAGAGTCTGATATAAATTAAAGGAATCCACAGCTGCTTTTTTTTACAAACAGAAGTAAGTGGTTGAAGCTGCCATTTGCTGTCAACTTGAACAGCATGTATTTTTCTTTGTAAAGCTCAGTTTTGCTGTGGTAAATTGTATACATTGTACATATTTGCCACTTCATGAGCAGGTTACAAGAATCCCTCAGGTCTTTTATATAAAGGAATTTTGCATTTTTAGTGTATCACTTTAAGCATTACTAAAAATGCTACTCCCCAACAAAATGCATTTCTTTAACTTTGTTTTTTCCTTAGAACATCTTTTCCAGGGCAGTGCTCAGCCATTACTGATTTTTAATATTCAGTTCCTATTGATATCAATAGGGTTCAGATTCGGCATCTGAACTTCAGTAAAGTTTGGAGAACCCACCTCTAACCAAACCCAGGTACATTCAGCTTATCCCTGGTAGTGAGTTTTCTTAATCCATTCAACATTCCCTGTCCCCATTTCCAATACTTCTATAGCTGCCTTCCTGAATTCAGCTAGATGTGCCCAGAGATGGCCAGAAGAAAGAAAAGAAGGAAGAAGCTTCATTATTCCATCCCATACCTTATCATCCAAGACACTGGCCCATGAGTTCCATCATGGTAGATAAAGCCCTGAAAACAACAGAACAATCTTCATGCTTAGCAAAAATCCATACCGAGCCTTCACCTTTCACAAATTGAAAAGGGTGTATGACCAACGGAGACACCATGAAAATTCAAAACAGCAAAAATGGCCAGCACACCTAAAATAACACCTCAATTCTTTAATGAGATCTCAGTTGTATTAGCAACATAGCTTGTTCAACACAAAGTGTAAAACTACCAACCATTCCTCATGCTGACTGGGAATGTAGCAATTTAATAACAAATGTGATGCTCTGCAGTCCTGTTAACTGTATAATAACTCTCACAGATTTGGCTGTCAGGACCATTTACATTGCATTGTCCTTCCTGGATTTTTCTGTTTTCATATACAGTCAACTGTCACACATCTGAGAAAATGATACAGATTAAGGGTTACAATTTAATTTTCCTTACCAAACAAGTCAAGTAAAACATTGATTCAATGATATATGTAATAGATTTCAGCAGTTAGAATGGCTCAGGTGAGTGAAAGGAGAGAGCATTAAAAGACAGATGTATCTGGACTCACGCTGAAATGTGAGATGTTAACATGTTAACATGGAATGGGACACAACGTCTATGGAAACCTGTCAATGGTGGAGACTGGAGAGTGAGCTCACTTCCTAAGGAAATTACTGTAGGGGGTGTCTGCCAGAGAAAATCAGGCTTAGCAAACATTTTAACTGATCACCTTATTCCTGCAGTGTAACTTGGTGTTTGCATGGAAGTCTGCAAATGTTTCATTTAATATTTACAAGAAGCAAATGTGAAGAGAACGTGTCACCTCTATACATGAACATACCTAGGTTTGGGAAGACATGACATATACTATATGCTAAATATGTTGTGCTGACTATGTGTTTCAGTTTTATATTTCTTTTTTTATTCATTCTGAAAGAATCGGTAGACAGAACCAGGACTAAGATAGGTAGGAGAACTACAAGAAGACAAGACAAAGAGTATACATAAATGAAAGCCAGAAAGAGTTTCTGGCATTTTGGGGTTACATCTATACATCATAAGATTTCCCTAGTCAGCGTAGAGCTATGTGTTATCACAGAAATTTACTACTCAGTATGAATGCATGAACAAATACTTGTACTTTTGAATGTTAGATAAGATGAATTAAACAGCAGTCATGATATTTCGATGATTTAAATACTGACGTTCATAAGTGAGAAACATTTCAGTTGTTTAGTGTTTTTTCCTGCCAGAAGTCTCCTTTCAAAAATATGATTCAGAAGGGTTTTTTTCTACCCCTAAGTGTTGAGCTTAAAATATGCCTCTAAACGTCCTTATGTGCATGGACACATAGGATAACATTGAGCTGCTTCTATAGACAGAATAAACCCCGCAAAACTTCTGTTGAAACTGAATTTTGTAAGTCCTGTGTGCATGGCCCCTAAAGGGCACTAACTGCTGTCTTTTTCTGGTGTGAAATTTTTCTTGGTGGGTTGATTGACTGGTTGAGTATGATTGCATGTGGTGACAGCGTATATTATGTGAATCCTGAGCAGTAGCCTACAAAAGAGTGTTTATATGCAAAAAGCCTGGCTTGTACTAATAAAAAAGGGTTAAAAGGTGTCATGCTTGGTAAAATCCAAAGTTATGTGTATATAGATATTTTACCTCTGATCATGGTCCGAAAGGCTAAACAATATTTTTTTTTAATCAGAGTGACAGTACTTTGGGGTTTTGCCCTGGGGTCATTAGGTAAGGCTGGCAGGTCATTGCTCAATTCAACTTATTCAAGTTTTATTGACTATGATGATACAAATCTCATCATGCATTCTATGTCCATGTTTCATGCATTTAACTGGTAAAGAAAGGCATGAGTCTGAACAGGACTAAGGAGGAAAACTTAAAAATTAACTTTCATGGTTGCAGTTATTTAGTTAGTCAATTATACATCACAATATTAGGAGATCTTCAATATATTAAGATGCTCTCACAGTAGATTCCCTATAGTTTCTTTTGGAACCAACAATTCTGTAGTGATAAAAAAACATCCAGGCAATGCAACAAATTTCATAAAATTCTGAGAGTGTTCCAGTTGTATGGAGCCCACAGATATCTGAACTTAATCATTTAGTTGTCTTCCTAGATAAAATCAACAGCTGCAAAGAATTCACTTGTTGGTAACTTAAAATTATAGCTGAGATATCAACTAGTGGTATAGGAATATAGCTAGCCTTAATTTACAGTGACCTCACTTAAGACAGAGAAAATTGTTTTTGGGACAATTTCTATTCACTTACTGTTTAGGCGACAGGTTATTTTGCTTGGAATTCTCCACATACACACAAGGTCAAGCAGATAGCATGCACTTTATCAACTTGTGATCAGACTGAGGTTAATGAAGATCAGTAGCAGTCACAGTAGATGAGGTACAGCACTGGAAAAATTCTGAGGAGCAACCCACACAGCAAAGATCACTGGTAAACTCCAGTTCAGGTAAGCATAATATATACTATACTGTACACATGTGGCAAGGGCTGCTGCTCCTCTGAAAAGTGATGTATGCTTGGATTGCATTTTTTTACAGGCAGTGAGAAGGCAATATGTCTCCCCTCACTGCTAAATGCCGTACTACCATGCTGCAAAGTGGTTGCTCAGCACTTAGGTGCAGAAAAAAACCCTTCTGAACTGCTATTTTTGAGGGGTTTTCTGGCAGGAAAAAAAAATAAATGTGCCTAAACGCATATACAAAAATGCTCTATATGAGCATTTTTTTCTGCCAAAGGCACTAGAATTTATTGCAGTGTTCATGGACCCTTAATTTTTGACTGCTAAAAAGAGTATAAGATGCTGCATTCTTTCAAGCAACATTCAGCCCATGATGTTTTACATGGCTTCATCTATAACTGCCTCTATTTTTTTGGAAAGACCCAACAGGATTTTCTTCTGCTTGGATCAGGTGCGGACTGACAACTTATGGGGCCCCCGGGCAATAGGGGATCATGAGGCCCCTGTGTCCTTGCCCAAACTCAAAAAAGCCTATGAAATAGGTACCAGGGGCATCTCAGGGGGCCCCCTACTGACCCCGGGCCCTCGGGCAGTGCCTGAGTTTCCAAATGGTCAGCACGCCGCTGGCTTGGATTGAGAACACGTTCTTGTCCCTTGATTTTACAGATTTTGTTGGTTGTTTCCATGCATCTACTCAAATAATGAAGTATACCTTTACTTTTCTGTTGCCTCTTCAATTAACCCCATTCACTTAGCCCCATATTTTATTGCGGGATATAATGTGTAACACTATTAAACACATATGTTACATAATCTTTGGTGCAGTGCAGTGCAGTGCATTGCAGGCATACTCCACCATCTTCTACTCCACCAGCAAGAGGGGGGTGGATGCAGTTTTGCATCTTGGCCTTTGACGCTAGATTACCTTGTCCTGGCACTGGCTGTAGTGCACAGTTTGAATAAGGGTGAGCATCTTTGTCATTCTCAGTACCAGTCATTCTCAGTTTGAAATCTGCCCTGCTGTGACTGTCCACCTTTCTCTGGTTAAAATGGTATTGATGCAAAACGCATTCACTATGAGGGTATATAAGGTTATATTTCTAAAGCTGAACTGGATTTGTATTCATACAATGTGGAACACCTTCCAGTACTTAGACTTGTATATAGAAAACCATAAAGCAATTTCTGTATTGCATTTCTTCTGCACTTTTGGCAGACAGCCTGACACAGGCTTCCCAGTCACTAACCGCAGCACCGCAAACCTTCCAGAAACACCCTAGTCTGAAGCTTGACCTGCATCCATCATCCATCATGTAACATCTCATTAATGGGCCTAAGGAAACATTTTACAATTTTATCCTGAACTACCGATGGTTTTACAGTGATACACGGCATCTTTTCATTAGTGCTTAACAGTTGCAGAAAGTAATCTTCTAAAATATAGGGAATTGTGACTGATTTTCATGTTACAGCTTTAAGTCAGCTAATTCCCTACTGGTTCATCTCAGCCCTGGCTCTGATTATAGAATGCTTTCATTCCTTTTCACAAGAGTGCTTTATATATATCAGAAAAAAGTGTATTCCATGCTTTATGTAGCTATGCATAACTGCACCCTACATTAGAAAGCTTTTTTATTATAGTCTGTTTGGAAATATTTAGGTAGTAAAATAGTTTTGCTGAGGGATACTTGTATAATTTTATGTATTCATAAATAGAGATTACTTTTTTTTCTATAACTGTAATAATATATATTGGTACATACTGTGATCATGATTCCTGCTATAATTAATCTGTCCAGGTTCAATTTGAGGAAGGTTTGGCTGATTCAGACCAAAAGGAACTTCAGTTCTCGACATGTTGTCCTGTCTCCTCACTGCCACCACCATCTTTACTAGCCTAGCATGTGTGCAGATGTGCCAAAGGGCTCTTTCTGGCCTTCATGTCCTGGCAGAGACCTGTGGCACATGTGCCACAGGTCTCGGTAGGGTCCCAAAGACCTGGGGGAGTCCTTCAGTACATGTGCAGAAAAGCCCACCCCTACATGGATGGACTTGATTCTTGCTAGTTTGTTTTGATCAATCTTAAGGCTAATAGGCAAGATATTGTCAAAAAAGGGCATGGGAAGC